>NC_136433.1:30425000-30660000 GCF_052849685.1 Lactuca virosa
ATCATTACTTGCATGTTTTTATTCATGAGTTTAAATGTGTTTGTGGTGATTAGTTGGCTAATTTCTTGATTAAGTAAAGGATCTTCAAATTAGCAAGCAACAAGTGATTCTTGTGTTAGTTTTACTTCACACAATCATAAAAACATTTTCTCCAACATGGTGGTGAAAGCATTTGACCCCTCTTGGATTTGGTGACTTTTTTTTGGTTCTTAATGCTAGTTGACTTTCACTAATTACATGCTTAATGGAATTAGTGACTTTAACTAAGGAAATTGTTATGAGCTTCTCTAACCATTTCAACAATTAAGAAAAGTCTAGGTAATCTCAAGCTCCTTGGATTACTATAGCCAAATTAAGGGTTTAAAACAAGTATTGCACCATTTGATTCTAATGATATGTTCATCAAAAGTCAAAGTGAGGAACCTTAAGTCAACCATCCTTCTCTTATTGATTTTACATCAAACTCTTATTTTTATTGAAATTGTCTATTTAAATCTTAGTTAATTCTAGTTTGTTTCAAGTATTTCAAAACACCAAAACCCCCAGTTTTAATTTATTGTCATTTTCCAAGTATTTTTACAAAGAGATTTTTCATAGAGTTATTAAATTGAACCAATCCCCGTGGATTCGATCCCTTTACCACTATACACTATTTTAGTGTGTAATAATTAGGGTTATTAATTTTGTTGGCCTCGACAACCACCAATATGTGATTGATTGCTAGATGTACTTGTTGTCTGTGTGATACTTGTATGCATGTTAGTAGTGGAGTGTGGGCGGGGCCCGAATCTCCTAGACAACGGAGTGTGGGCGGGGCCCGAATCTCCTAGATAGCGGAGTGTGGGCGAGGCCCGAACCTCCTAGATAGCGGAGTGTGGGCGGGGCCCAAATCTCCTAGACAGAGGAGTGTGGGCGGGGCCTGAATCTCCATGAGAATGGGTGGGGCCCGTATCTCCTAGTTGCATGTTATTTGTATGGTATATGGTAGTTTGGGGAACTCACTAAGCTTCGTGCTTACAGTTTTCCGTTTTGGTTTCAAGTACTTCCACTAGCAAGGAGAAGGGCTCGGGATGATCGCATGACACACACCACAGTCTTCAGCCTGGGAGTTTTACTCTGATATTTTGATATGAGATTTTGACATGTGATAGATATTATGATACTTTGTGATACATGATACACAATTTTATTTATGAGTATGGAGGATTTATGGTTTTAATAATAATTTGAAAACGTAATTTTTGGACCGTATTTTTGGAATGTTTCACTTTTAACATACTAGGTAGTGAATTATCAAGCACAAGCTAAACCAACTTCAATAATCCATGAAAAGGGAAAATAACACATAATATTAGGGTTCATCATCACTAAACGAAAGTCTAAGGTTTTTAGCCCATAATTAAAGCAGAAACAAACATGGAATCTGAGTTAACTAGATTAGACATAGTAAAAACTAGCAAACCGAATGATCTAATGATGTTCTTCCTCTAAAAATATTCAAATCTTGATCTCCAATCTTCTTCTGCCTTCCAAGGGTTCTTAGAAGGATATTAGTCACTTTTCTATTGCAACTCTCTGCCCAAAAGTCATTGATTTCGACTTAAAGTTCAAAATATATACTTGCCAAAATATGGTGATCCGATATGCACCAAGGCTTTCGTGCATGTCCGTAGAAGATTCTAGGTTTGGCACGTGGTCACGTCGTGAGGACTTCATTATGCATTAATTGAGAAGATTCCAAATGCCATGTCGTGGGATGTAGTTGTCCATGATGTGGGAACTTCAATATGCTCGATTTTCTTCTCTATTTTCCTCTTAATGTAAGCAATAAGCTCCAAGGTTTCATCATTCTTCAATTCTAGTCCTTTTCTTTTGAGAATATCCTTTTTGGCTATAAATAAGAATTTAAGCAATATAAGTACCAAATATACTGTTTGGATATCCCATACTAAACACCTCACCAAATCCATCTTATATTATTCTCGTAAGTAGATCACTCAGTATAATAACTTGGAATCACTGATAAATCTTATTTATAGGTTCATAATAACGACTATGAACATAAATATAAGTTACAGTTGAAATAAAATAAGTACATCTTAACTTACAGGATTTTACCGAAAAATGGGAAATTACGCGGGCAGAGCTCTGAAACCAAAGGCTCTATTTGGTGGACACCTAGACCCCTTAAGAACCTTGGTAAATATCCCAAGGAAACCCAAAAATCCGGACTAAAAAAAGAGTAGTAAGTTAGAGAGAAAGAGATTGGAAATTGGTGTGGAAATGAAGAAAAATCGAGGGGTTTATATACTGCAGCGGGCGTGCGCTGCGCACCGACAAGAGGCGCGCCGCGTCCTCGAGCTTTGTTGGTCCTCTATCCGCCTGCCACGTGTCACACTCCGATCCTTCTACGACATTGCTTCTAGAAGACTGCCATGTGTCACCATTTTTGTGGTGCCACGTGTCGCACACTCCTTGGGCCACGTCACCTTGTCTTTGCGGGAGAGCCGACTGCCGACCATGCCACGTGGCGCACTCTGGTGCTGCCACGTCATCGAGACATGTAAATTTTTGCAGATCTTCGGACGACCATAACTTTCGCATACAAGCTCTGTTTTCGACGTTATTTATATCCCCGAAATCCTCTCGACGAGCTCTACAACTTTCATTAACGTCTCAACAACTAATTCTTGCTCTTACAAAAATTCATATTTAGACCGGTTTAGATTGTTAAAGTTCGTACGAAACTCATAACTCCTTCATACAAACTTCGTTTTCGACTGTGTTTACATTGATGAACTCCTAATCACAAGATCTTCAATTCTCGTTTAGATTGTTTTGTCTAACAATCAACCGATTTGATTTTCAGTTTTTGTGCTAACACAGCTGCGCTGAAACTTCAAAAAATCATAACTTATTCATACGGAGTCAGATTTGGACGTTCTCTACATGCACACTATCGGTTTTATTATTACTATGAATTTCGTTTAGATTTCTTAGGCTAATAAGCAACCTATCTAAAATTTATTTTTAACGACGCGCATAGCCGTGCCGGTTTAATCGTAGAACTTCGAAGAAGCATAACTTCTTCATGCGAAGTCAGATTTCTGAGTTCTTTTTATGTACGCAATCCTTGTCACATCTACTATAACTTTGGTTGGGGTTATTTATTCTAAATAACCTTCTATAAAAATATTGTTTTATCGTTTGTCGATAAATTCCTTACAAGACTTATAAGAAGTAGTCTGCGACGTGCGAGACTAACGATTTCCCTATTCGAGGGTTCAAATTATAATACTTATCACTTACTATATCTTAATTGTCTATCCCGAAGTTGCGGATGTTACAATATCTAAGAAATGACAAGAAATTTGTTAAAGCTAGAGGATAAAAACATAAAGGAAACTACTAATGTAATAAATTAAGATCGTTATCCTTAAGTAATATTAGCCCTCACCGGGTCGTTGATAGTTTGATGAGATCAAGACTAAGTTCCTCCCAAGACCTCCTCGACGTTTAAGAGTTGTAGGCAACGATCCTACAAACTTTTCTTGCGAACATGACTCTGAACATTTTTATGATAATTTTAAGAAGATAGAAAAATAATCAAATGTAAATGAAGTCACAACCCGTGAATTTGTAGCACTAATTCTCAACAATTGCAACTTTTCATGAAATGTGCAATGCTTCATATATAACCGAAAAAACTATCAATTTGATTTTCACACAAAATTGTTACCAAACAATAACAAAAACTTAACCAACCGTGAAGTATAAGTTTTTGAACTCAAATTGTAAGAAATTTTATGTGCGTGTGCAAAAGCCAAATGCTAATAGATAGATGTATGCAATAGTCGTCACCGTAAGTGAATAGCTAGAAGGGAGATTGACAAGAAGGAAGAAGATGAAGTCGACAAAAAAGAAAATAAAATCAGTTATTAGGAGAGATACGGAGGAAACGACCAAATTGCCCTTATGTGCGTTATACATGAGTAGAGGTAACATAATCTTTGCAAGTTTGTTACGGGCAGAGACTAAATGTGAAATGAAACTACGAAATATGGGCCAAAATGTAACAACTTGGTCCCTTGGACTAAATCTGCGGATTTGGGAGAGCATGGGACAAGTTATGTAATTAACTCTTTATTTTACATTTAAAATTTATTTAAGGTATAATTAAATAAAAGTGTTACAGACAATTATGAAACTATTAAAAGTATTATTTTCAAAAAAATTGTAGTTTATGTTTTAATTAAAACTCAAAAAGTCAAAATAGTTTTCAATGATATATATATATATATATATATATATATATATATATATATATATATATATATATAACTTCAAACAATAAATAAGAAGATAGCAACAACTACACAAGGATGGAATGAAGACGAATGATCGAGCAGAACAAAAGGGGCAAACATAAAAATAAGAACGAAAAACAGGAATTGAAATAAAACTCATCCCCTTCTGGCTTCTTGGGTTTAGGTGATTTCAATTTCTATATATTTAAGTTCATCTTTATTCCTTCATATCAAGTACACCTTTATAAATTGGTTGAAAAAAGATACGAGGACGTTAATTATGTCAACAATCCATTTGTGATCCCTTCTAATTTCTAAAATAAATAGTCTAACATCGGGAATAATAATAATAACAAAAACTAAAATACAAATTAAAAACTATTTAATCCCAATAAAAAAATAAAATTAATAATCGGGAAATGAGAGAACGTATATCATAATTTTTGAAAATGATTATTGATACAAATTTTGAAAAGTAATGGTTGCATTCAAGCATGCCAAAATGTTGGTTGCTTTATGCATAGAGGAGCGCAATTGCATTTGCAAAGCACAAGAAAAGGAGGACACAAAAGCAAGAAGAATAAGCATCTCTTTGTAGCATTTTTTCAAGATCAATAATTACAACAAAACCCATCAATACCTAAATCAGTTGCTTCGAATTCACATAGGATTTTAACTTTTATGCCGAGTCCAAACCGATAAAAAGATAAAGACAACTGACGAACCGAAATATTAGTCTCGTAGAAGTCCTTAAGTTGCAAGTTCTAGTTCTAGTAGATCACGTCGTCTCTAAATTAACGACGTCGTGTCATGGAAAAGGGTGTTGGTGAAAGTCACTTGTTAGCCCACCTTGATCCATTGTGAAATCACCGAAAGAGGACATACCAAAGTCACCATCCAACATCAAGAATGGTGATGTAGTCGAGCAAGAAGCATAAGATGTTTTGGATGAGCATCGAGCTAGTCGGGCTTTAGCCACAGCTAGATCATGTTGCAACTGGAACATCTTATCCTGTAAAGATGCTATCGCGCCAATGCATCCATACACCGGGTCCTTGAGCCGCTCCTCGGCCTCAAACACCAAGGAATTGACCGCATCATGTCGTTGTGGTTCAGGGACCTCATTTAGGATTTTGGTGACATTGCTTGCACCGAAGACCTTGTGAACCTTGGCAAACTTGTTGGGCTCATCGGCTCGAAAATAAGGTGCAAAGAGACAATGAGGGGTGCACCTCCTTTTCATGAACTTGCAAGCCGCACAAGAAGATGTTGAACGTGGCTCTTGCCCTCTCATGGGATTGCCTTTTCTTTAGCTTCCCCTTTCTTGCAAATATATAGCGTTTGATGGGAAGGGGCTTTTATCTATGTACCCTCCCCACCCAAGAAATATTTAGTGTTGCTTTAATGAGTCATCAATCATTTTATTAGTTTTTGTATAAAAAGAATTAACATGATATAAATAATTTTTGTTTCTAGTTTTTAAAATTGAATCATATTTATGAAATGAAAACTAAATTAATCTATTAAGATGGATTTTCTTTCTTAAGAGCATTAGTGAATGATGGAGTTAAAGGGGGACATATGATGGTTCATCTCCACAAAGGAGTGGATGAGACAATTGTGGCCTCATAAGATTAGATAGGTCATGATAGTTGTTCATCATAAAAAAATAAAAGTAGATTCACATTGTGATATTTGAATTGATTGAAGAAAAGAGATTTCAACCAAAGAAGAAACCCCTCAATACATAAAGTTGAATACATCCACAACAAGTAAACCTACACAAGCATTGCTTTGGAACCTACATTCACTTGATGGACCCAACAAAACCACTACCACTACCATCTTCGTATCTTTTCCCTTACAAAACAAATATACATTTTAGTTTAATAAAGATATTTATTATTAAATAAAATATTAGTTTATCAAATAACATGTGTTGTTTGTAGAATTAAATACACGAACTACGCAGCATATAACTAACAAGGTGTATGTTAGAAAATAGTGCGAGTCACAAAAATGGTCCTTGGATTTATGCTGAATGTATGATGAGGTGGTTTGAATAATTTTGTTTGCTTTTAGGTTCATATGTATAATTGTTTGTCATAATCAATTTAACAATCTAAAGTGGTGGGACATGGTGGTTTAAACTTTTTTAAGCAAGTATTACCTCATTAACCGAAACCGAAAAGTGGATGGGCCTTTTCAACTCTTGGATCATGTCAACCTTTTTATTATAAACTATTAAAGTATTAATTATACTTATTTAGATATTGAATCAATCAAAACATTAAAACATACAAAAGCCCATGGTGTTAAACAATTAGACTCAAAGGAGTGGCTACGGTGGAGACCGTAGTCTCCTACCACATCATCACGAACACCACCCCTCCAGTGCGGTCTGGGTGCGCTGGAGGCCACACTACGGTACCCCATAGTCGTGCTTCTTTCTCCATTTTCCAAACCAATTTGACCGGTCTTAATTTTAAATAATTCTTTTTTTTTTCCTTTTTAACCTTTAACCATTCATATTTAAATTTTTCAAACCTTATAATTTATTTTTTATCTTTCTATTACTTTTCCTCTAAAAAAAATTTAAAAATGCTATCGTTCGATTCTTCTGAAAAAGACGAGTTCTCGGAGGACGACTTCATATAGTTCATTTGTTTTTTTTTTATTTTTTAATTTCTCTTTTTTTTTTCTAAGTTTCTAGGACTTTTTTAGTGTGATGTTTTTTTTTCAACTAATGCAATGTAATGAGTTTTTATTTTAATTAATGAAATAATTTGTTTTTAATTAAAACTAAAATTTTTAATTATTTAAAAAAAATGAGTGTGGCATGAAACCACAATTTTGTGGTAAATACTGATGTGTCACCTACGTGGAAGTGTGACAAAATAAGGAAGTGTGACACTACTCCCTCTCACCTTAACATTTATTACTTTATCACAATAATAGCGAAAATCTGTTGATAATAATTTATTTATATAAAGAGTTATTTTTATTCAGGCAATATATAAGGTGTATATCCACCGCAGTATGTATGGTGTTGAGCCTGAGATGGAACTACATGCACTATGATGAACATCGCCTCCTCACCGTATCACCATAAATTTTGTCTCATCTATAGCAAGATTTAACATCACTCATTCTCTTATTTTATTTATTCATACGCTTATATAATACAACTCGATCTAACTCATTTTTTATAACATCAATAATCACCATCAACATCCCACTTGTTTTTATATTTTAATCTCATATGAGATATATAAAATGAAAAATAAACTTGTTATGATAAATATAAGAACAAAAAATTATATTTATTTTGCAATTAATCATGAATCAAATAATGCATGTCCAAAAAGTAAAAAAAAATAGCAAAGAAGTATGAATACAATTATTTTTGTATTTATTTTTATAAACAAGTTATATTTATTTTTAATAATTTTGTATATTTATTTAGTAAATAATTTTTTTGTTTGTACTAAAAATAAAATTAAAAAATGTGAGAAAATAATGGATGGCTATTTCATCGGGTAGACCAGAAATGAAAGGATCACAACAGAAAATGATGTGACGTTGATGTGACATGTCTATATACGGAAAAAAAAAACTCCCATATTATTTTTTTTGTTAAGCAAAGATATAATATTTTTTATTTATTTGTTTTATCCAAATTTTGGACAAACGTCTGTTAATTTGTTTCATTTAAGTGATGTAATAACTGGATGTGATATGATTGATGACATGGGTGGTCAAAGTTATCTGTTTGATATCTTATAATATATCATGAGTTAAGAACTTGATCATCACCCACATAATATTTTTATTGAGTTTTACTTATAGATATCTTATAAGAGGCCAAGGGATTACATGAACCACTCATGTCATCGGCCATAATTACCGGATCACTTAGATAATACCGGTTGATATGCTTTTATCATAAATTTAAATAAAATCAATAGTTAAAAAATAATATCTTTTTCTGAATATGAGGAGGGTGATATGAGTTTTTTCAAACGTGGTAGTTAGAAATCAAGAGTTGATTATAGGTTGAATATCTTAGACTTGAAATCATTTTCTTTTTAGTAACAAAAATGGAAACCATGTCACAAAAAGTGATTATATCAAATCTCAACAAGGATGTAGCGTAACACAAGTTCATTTCTAGTCCTTGCCATCATATGAGATGACATATAGCTATAATATTCGAAACAACGGAACGGTTAATCATAAATTTGTAACAAAAATTTCAAATCATTTATGATATAATAAAGACAGCAAATTGAAAAATTGAGTATAATTCTTTTGACTAGTTTCAGCATTATTCTACATCATTTTCAAGAGCCTAGCATATACTTGTTTTTTCAAAGTGTGCAAAAACATTGAATGTGTCTAAATTCTAATAATGAAAGCCACAATAAAGGAACAAAAAATTCAAATCCTAGACGCATAAATTCATTATTAAAAAAAATAATAATAAGAAAAGCATAATAAAAAATCATCAATCATACGACAAAACTCTTGAGTCTTGATAAGATCAAGTGCATAATCACGACCACATGTTTTCTTATGACATAAAAATCTATAAATGTAAATAGAAGTTTTATGGTTGTTATATATTTTATTGAAGAATTAGAAAAATGAAAAGAAAATTGTCACTTCGAAGGGAAGTGGTGGAATGAAGAAAAAGAAGACAGAGATAATGGGCTTTACTCTCTCCACTTGGGCTGGGGCCTCGACTCTCGAGGTGGATGTGAAACGGCCCCGTATTTGATTTCGCAACTATTTAATCATTCACGCCACGGTGACGGCGACGGTGACCGGCGACAACCATTAACAATCTAAATCAGTTATTAATAAGTCACATCACATCATTGATCTCACAAATAAATGATAAACAGATTTGGTTTATAAGCTATTCATGTTTATAAATAAGTCTTGTTTAATTGATTATTTATAGTCAATCACTAAAATACAAAAAATGGGATGGTTATATCACAAAAATGATAATTTATTTGGTCTAAAAGTATTGTATAATAAACTTTTTATGAAATCGCGTTTTGAAATTTGAATAGTCCGTACAACCATCTTCCACATATTTTTATTTTTTTCACAAAGAAATCTATTTTTTGCCAAATAAAGAAATCATGATTTGACTAATATGAATATTTCTTTTAAATGTATAAAAAACTAGGTTCAATAAAGTCAATTAAGTGTTTGGCTTTCATAATATTCCATTCTTGGCTTCTATGGAAGCCTATTGTTTTTACAAATGAGAGTTAATTTGCATACAATAGTTTTTCCTCATACAACAATAACATTTTTGTTTTTACATATTATACTATCCATTATAACGCATAAATTGTTTCTGTATAATAACATTTTTGTTTTTACATATTATACTATTACTACCCATGGGTTTCGTCTAAAACCCACTTTTGTTTTGCAAGTCCGTTTTGGTGGTGTTATAACAAGAAGCAACAAGAAGAGGGGTTGTGTTCATGGTGTTATAACACTTGTTAAGAGGAGAGAAATAGAGAGAGATAATTTGTGCAACCAATAGATGATCTTGTTTCATCCGGTTATTGAGACAACAAGAAGCAACAAGAAAAAAAAAGAGGGGATGTTTTTTGATGTTATCACGGCGTTATAGGCAGCCACATCAGCCTTAACGACGTTGTGGCGACCCATGCCACTTGATCTTATGTCTCAAATGTTAGGCGGAATTCTCAAAATGTTCCTATTTACCAAAAGTAACAATTATGTTCTATGAAAAAACATCATTTTCTTGTAAAAAAGTATGACATTTTTACATAAAATCATTATTATTATTATTATTATTATTATTATTATTATTATTATTATTATTATTATTATTATTTTACAGTAATTCACTAAATAAAGTGTTATTTTGTTATGTAACATTTCCTTTTTTCTAATCGTTTTGTGATTAACTCTTATTATGTCCAAAATAAATTTATTTGTTTTTTATGAATAAATATATTTTATTATATTATTATATAAAACTATCATTTATTCTCTAACTTAATAATAACAAAATAAAATACAAATTGTATTGAAAAAAAACTAACATAATTTATAATTTTATATTACACAGTTAAATTTAATAGAAGATAATAATTTCAATTTGAAATGTAAGTTCTTGTTGTAATCGTAAAACGACATCTTCATACGGATATTTTCATTAGAACACAGTTTATCAAATTTATTTCCAGCTAAAATAGTAGATAGATAAATAAATAAATAGGAAATAAATTGAATGCAAAAACCGTTTTGCGATGGTATAAACCAATAAACCTTGGCTTTTTTTTTTTTTTTTTTTTTTGGTAAAACGGTAAACCCAAGAACAACACTACAGGATGAGGGTGAGGGTGGGTCTGGGTGGGTGGGTGAGGGTCCGCTAATATCAAATCAGTTAGATCGCTGTGTCCCCACTTGGATCACCTTTTAATCTCATATTCATATACCATGACTCATGAGTGTTTTTCACGCGCTCATACTCACTCTCAATCAAACAGCTGGGCCCACACCACACACACCCCCAAAGATCTCAAATCAATCAAACGCCTTGCCCTGCCTTTGAATCAAAATTAATCGTCTGCGAATCGAATCGCATCACACAACAACACATTACACCACCCAATAATTCCAACTTCACTCACTATCTTTCATGTAATTTCTAAACAACCAGAAACACACTCACACTCACATATCTCCGAAGAATTCCAAAACAAATTCTTAACAACATCAACAGATGAGATATAACAATTCAAACAAAGCAGCATGTCAATTGTCATATAACTGAGATGAGATTATTAATTTTCTGTAGTTTTTTTTTTTTTTCAAAATTACAAGAACCCTTCACTTCACCTGATGACAGCGGTGGAGTGGCTAATGGCTTGTTTGTTGTGAAGTTGAGATGACACCAGGATGAGAATCCTATAATGGTGAAGAAAAGCTAAACTGGACACCAGTCTTTGCTCGATCATGTTCATGTTGTCTCACTATGTAGCAGTAGTTCACCTAAATAAAGTAGTAAACAATCAACTTTAATAGTAATACTCGTACAAAAGATAGAAGAAATGCAGTTTCATTGATCCCTTTGTTTATTATATCATCCCATTCCCATTCCCATCCCTACTTTTATTTCTTCCTACTTTAAAAAATCAACCCAATTATAGCTCATCTATAATCAGGTTCAGGTAAGAGCCAGTTTCTTTTGTTTTTTTTTTTCTCCATTAAGTCATGTATGGATAAAGTAGCTGAATAGATGATGAAGTCTGTCAGGATAAAAAGTGTTACACATACACATACATAGATGAGGGTCCTATTTCTTTTGTTTCTTTTCTTGAGTCTACACCCAATAAAGAATAAATGACCATTCTATCCTTGCATTCCAACAAACAAACTTCACAATATTAATCAATTTTAACATGTGAGAGGAAAAAAGAAGAAGGGCTAGTTATTTAATACATTAAGCCAGTTTTTTTTTTTTTTTTTTTTTTTTTTTTTTTTTGGCTTTAACCCATTAAGCCAGCCATTCTGTCCTGTCCAAATCAAGTCAATTATAGTATACTATAGTTAGTTGTCCAAATCAGTCAAGTGTTTAACTTTAACCCATTAAGCTTATTAAGTTAAAAAGAAAGTATAATATAATGCCTTAATTTGAAAGTACGCAGCCTTGATAAGTGAGTAACACTAACCTCCATGCGAAACAATTTAGTTGGTACAATAAGCCCAAAGCCCGCAGAGCTACGGAAGGAGTCGCGGTACTTTTGGAAGGAAAAGTCACGAAATGAATTTTCAGTTAATTTGGTTAGACTTCCAGCACAAGCAAACGCATGTGCATGAATATTAGAATCCCTCAATACCTTCAGAGGGAGATCAAAAGAAAGGTCTGCAAAGCCAGTAACAGCAAGGTCTCCACCAACAAAATCTCTTTCAGGAGTTTCAGAATTTGTTTTGAATTGGCGTTTTGGTTCGCTTGGGCCTAATCCCCTGGTTTTGAAGCCCAATAAGGATGTGGGCCCTCCCAATGAGCAAACGGGAGAGGAGTTCCCACCTAAGAAGAATCGATCCGGTAATGATGTTGGTGTGTTCAGGAATTCACTTCCCCATGGGAAAAGTACACCACCAGCAACTCCAAAGTTGAGAGCAGCACGTGCAAAACCCAAAGGTAAAGCATATCGAAGATCAAATTCCTATTAAACAATAATCAGAATACATGTGTTTATTCATTTTGTTTAACAATATATAGTACGACAAAGTAGAGTTACATGATTGATCAAACTGAAATCATGAGGATGTCATAATAATCAATATATTTCAGGAGCTACTTACTTTGGCCTTTGGGAGCTAACATTCCAAATTCCCTTACAATTTCAGAACAACAACATATATTTCAAACTCATCAGTTGATGACTGATGTTGATACTAAGTTGCTTTTTGTTGGACTATCTCACAAGCTTATCACCTACAAACTGTAGCCACCAATGATGCTTTTCCTGTCTATCATAATTCTTACGGATTGTTTCTTTTTCTTTTCTCATTAAGGTGGCTGAATGCGGTAATGTGTTTGTTTGGATAAGTGTGGTACTATACAAAATGCACATTTCTTTTCTTTTCTATACTGAATAAACCTAACCGTTGAATGGGACTAAATAATCATTTTACCTTTACATTCCAACAAACAATTTTTAACAACAATCATCAACTTTAACGTCAGAGGAGTTGGATGGAAAAAATAATAATGTATTAGCTTTCCATATTAAGTGCTTAACCAATAAAGCTCATTAAGTTAAAGAAACAGACCCTTAGAACATGCAAACTTTCCATCTAAGTAATGAATTAGTTCAAAGCTAAAATCATTAGGATAACAATGCCCTAATTTTGGCCTAACAATCCTTTCGACAGCAGGCAGGTATGTCTCTTTTTGAGGTATGACTCTTTTGTATTGGATTGTATCTAGCACATACACATGTTGCAAACATTAAGATTATAGCTTTTTTTTTGTTCTGGGAATGAAGCCGGGGAATCTTGATTATATGTAAAAGCATCTTATTTCACATGCAAAACGAGTCAAGAACAACTGAAAATTTGGAATACGATGAGGACATACCTGGCGTACAAAACGCAAGCTGCGATAATCTGGAAAAATGCCTCCAAGTTGAGAAGAAGAAACAAAAGCAAACCCTCTAGTGGGTCTAAGAGGTGAGTTCCTCTTATCAATCTTAAAAGTATACTTCAAATGTGATAGTAAACCGTGTCCAAGTTGCCTTCTTATTGACTCAGAAGCCATTTGTGATGGGTCAGTCAACGTGCGCCAAGAAAGATTATATGCTAAATCATGGTTCTTGGTTGAAAGTAGGCCAAGAGATAGGCCTAGTGCTTGCTCCTTATAAGAGGAAAATTTGAGCCAATCTTGAGAAAGAAGGGATACTCGAGCCATAACAGGAGTGAACAATCTCATGAATCTTGGCAAAGAGATGCCAACACTAGCTTCTGATGTTTGGTCCCACCCATAAGATAAAGAACCATCCCACAAATCTCCATATCCAAATAAGTTTTTGAGTTTAAGTGATCCTTCAAGTGACCAAGATCTAGCCTACAGATCAAGCAAGTGATGAAATATGTTATATTACTATATTAGAAATGAAATGCATCTTTAACAGAAGAAAAAACCCTTGGCCCTTGGCCTCATGAACGAATACTTCATCCTACAAAGGTAACTCAATATTGAAAACCTTGATGATCAAAATTAGTATCATAAATGACTGAATGTCACACGATATGAACTGTAAATGATAGTAGAAACATAGATAGCAATCAAAAACACTTATCATCAACAAAATGATCAATATATTACAACACACAGTATTATTATATAACTGCAAAGTCGGAAAATAAACGGAAACTAGTACCTCAGGCTTCGTGAAAATGCCAATATCACCAGTGAGAGGGTTTTTGGACTCAACAACTTCAACAATCACATTAGAAGTCCCAGGCAATTCAGGCGGTCCTGAATCAAGCGTGATATTTACGGAATCAAATATATCAAGCTTCTGAAGCCTGGCATTCGCTATCGTCGCCGCCTGAAGCAGCTCTTGGACTGACGTGGCGGTTTTTAGGGCTCCGATTTCAGCTTCGATTAACGATTCTTTAGTCTTCATGTTTCCTTTGATCAACACATCATGGACTCTCAATGGAACTCTCTCAGAAGAAATCCGATGAAAGACTCCTTCCATTCTTGCTCTTTCGGCTCGCATTCTAGATTCCGATGTTACTGGTGGTTCTTCTTCTTCCTCGTCTTCCTCATCTTCATCCTCATCAAAATCTTCTTCTTCCTCGTCCTCTCCATTTGATAATTCTTCCTCGTCTTCATCTACTTCTGAAACTGGATTTTCATTTTCGTCTCTCACCATTTCCGATTTCGCTGCTCTGTGTGTTGTTCGTTTGATGCAGTCCAAAGCTGGGAGAGATGAGAGAGGTTAGACGTCGAAGCCAAAGGCACCGTGATCAATCGATGTGCCTTGCTGTTCCTTCGGTTTTCATCCAATTTGGGCTGCTGGGCTAGGCTAACCTAAAAATGATATTAGACTAGGCTAAGTGGGCCTAAAAATAAAGGGATCGTGCATGAATGTTTTTATTTTTCTATTTTTTTTATTTTTTTTTCATTCGTCAAATTTTAAGAGTTTTGTCGCATGTAATTTTGTGGGAGTTTTAGAACTATTATTTTTCAGTTATCACTTTTTTGGGAATTTTTATTTTTAAAAATAAAATTCTACAAAATTCTAATGAGTTTTATAAGGAAAGAGAATCATTCTATTAATTTAATAATAAAGTCTCATAAATGTTCTAAAGAATATTTGATTTATTTTATAAATGTTCCAAAAGATTACATTATGTTATGTAAAAATATTAATTTATAAAATATTTAATGTTTAATTATTGATATTAAATTTTTATTTTTAATAAACTCGTGTAGTACACGGGTCTCACACCTAGTTTTCGAATAAACAAAGTCATTTCTGGTTTTTTGATCTAAAGCGTAAGGCATTGCGTCTTCTCTAATTAACACGTAACGTAACAACATATAAATCAACCAGCCTTCATCTTGGTTTTATAACAAATAACTAACAAGCTCAGAAAATGATTCTTTTTTATAATACAAATTATAGTTCTCTTCAAATCCTTTATAGTACACAATATAATTTTATTTGTGTTAGTTAATCACTTAATCTAACGATTTCATAGTGCAAATGATTTAAATTTACGATTACCTTTTTAACCTTTTAGATTGGTTATCTCATCTTTGGATTTGTTAGCACAACAATTTTTGTTAATGAATTAAAAAAAATAATAATAATAATAAAGGAAACACGATACATTCTCATATTTTAAAGTTTGCAAATTTGAAAACTCAAACACCCCAGGCCTCAATCAAGGTTGGTTGATTTGTCTATTGATGCGAATTGTTACGGTTGACACAATGCTTAATACTTTAGAGCAAAAGATCGAGAATATCAGAGAGTTTCACTTGTAATTACTAAAGAATCTTGCAAGTCATGTATAATTTTTTTTTGAACATCTATGGAAGAAACTAGCTAACACAAAACAAAGAAAAAGAATACGAGAGAGAGAGAACAATGTAATGCAGTATAAAAGCACGGACGTTTTGGAGGTCCATTGAACTCTGTCCAAATATACAATCATTTTTTCGTGTATCTTGTTATTTTTATTATAAGATTTTTGGTATCAAGTTAATTTCGGTTCTCATTTTTCTATTAATATGATGATAAAATGATTAAATGAGTGACTTTATATCGATGCCAAAAAAGCATGTCTAGCATTAATTTGAAAAAGTTAAATATATTTTCCATAAGCATTAATAATTAATGTGGATTAAATTAAAACATTTGTTTGTGAGTATAGAATATAGACTATGTATTTTAAGGTTAAAACTATTAAATCAATCTACAACATTGGATATGATTCACTCAAGCAATATTGATATGTTGCATACATTTCTTTATAGATAAAAATGTATATTTAAAAACAGAAAGAAAATATATTGGTACATAAATTTCATATTATTAATAACTTATAAAGTTGAATATAGCCCATGCCAACGGTATAAGTTTTGGTAGGAACATGTAAACATTTATCTAATTAAGTAGGTCAACTAACAAAAAAATATACTACACATTATGTAGTAAAAAGGGTCCTTATAATAGCTGGGCAAAGATATATATATTCAAAAAAGCAGCACATATATCTTTGCAGATACATATAGTCCTCATAAACTAGAATTTATCCTAAGGCTTTTTTTATATCTTTAGTGCAACTTAAAGTATATTGTTAAACTATATATAATAAAACGAAACATAACAACAGCATAAATTCTTCCAAGTCTCTTTCTAATTCTATCTCTCACATCTTGGCACCCCTAGAAATTAGAATGTCTCCATAAGCAACTCTCTGTTCCACCCTTATGAAACAACGGGTCGCCATAACTGTATGCATGTTTCATAATTTATATATATATATATATATTACATATATATTTAAAAAAATATATAAATTAAAAAAAAAGTATATATGATTAGGAAGAAAATTAAAATACCACAAGTCTGATAAAATAAACCAGCAGCCGCTTTCCTGTTCAATCCCAATGCAAGCTGGTTAAGTGATTCCGTTTGAGGAGACCCTGGTGCATCAAAATGCATCTTCAGTTGCCTACATACACATATCAAAAACAGACATATTTTCATTTACTCTATATACTATTAAAAAAAAAACATAATATATATAGTGTTCATTACATTCGGATAGAATCAGTTAACTGCTCCACTGGTTGATCAGCTATCGGGTCTTTTTGTGTTTGTGTTGGTCCTGTTCCAGTTTCTACCACCAGATCTGATGAAAGTAAACAGATTAGGTGTAAAAATAGTGAGGAGACATTTTAAAAATAGTTATATACTCCGTATTTACCATTTTGGTTTTCTGATAGTTCAGATAGCTTGAAAATTGGATCAGAGTAATTCCCATAGAGCTCCTCTACAACTGGTTCAAGGTTACTCCCACTTCGTCTAGTTGATGAGAAAAGTCTCTTCTTGTTTGACCTGAAAAACTCAAACGTCAAAGTTCAAACCTCACACTTGACTTGTGGCTCTCTATCTCTAACTCTACTTAATTTAAACCATGCTTACGTCACTAACCTTCCAGAGTTGACATCTGAGCCATGTGGTGCAACTTCTGCACTTGGCATGGATCTAACATCGTCACCTGTTGTTAAAATAATAATAAAAAAAGATTAAAGGTTTAAGCACCTGTTGTTGACATCTGATGTTTCTTTTTGACTTAATCTGGACAGAAATGACTTATTGGGTTAAGCCAAAAAAAAAACTAGCTTAATGCATTAAGACACCAATCTTTTACCTATTTGCCTATTTGAAGTTAAAGTTGATGAAAATTGTTAAACTTGATTGATTTTGTGAAATTTGTTTTATGGAATATAAAGAGTAAAATGGTCATTTAGTCTTTCCTTCAAACTATTTATCTAGTCCAGAAAAGAAACATAGTTTATGTATACAACATTTTTATGCCTCATTCTGTACTAATAGGAAAAAAATGATAGTATAAAATTACGAATTATAAAGAAAATGTCCATTATATAAATATACCAGAATTTGAAGGTGTAACTGTCCCCCTGTTGACTGCGGATACACTTACTCCACTGTTGACATGGTTGGTTGTTGACTTTTCCATGGGGATTGAAGGAGGCATCACCTCATTGTTATCCATAATATTTACCCTTATATTCTCTATGGATACCCCCAATGATCCAGATCCAACTTCACCATGGTTATCTTCAAAAGGCTAGAGGTTCATGTTCATCATAAGAAAATTTATGTTAATTATATATTTATTGATTAAATGAATGAAAACTGTTAAATGATTAGGCTTACAGGGCTTATTGGGTCATGATAATTGTTTCTTTCTGGGGGTGATGATGATGATGGTGCTGGTGGATGAGGTGGCGAGTTGTTCCCTAAATCCAATAGATGAAATTCTTATATTCATTATCATTGTAATAATTAACAAAATATCATAATTATAATTCTGTAAAAGCAAATAACCCCTAAGCTGGTCCACACTGTCATTTCCCAAAACTACCAAACTGTGCCTAGAGCCCAATCCTCCCACACTGTAACTTCTCATACTCATACTAGAAGTATGTTAAAAGAGAACTCATACCAGAAGGAGAATCATGCAAAGGTTGAATGCTTTTTGTCCATAGTTTTAATATTGGAAGAGGATAATAAATATCCGTGTTTCCAACCAAGCCACAAACAAGAGAAACTGGTGGTAGATCCATGAGTCTGGCTATCTTTACAGAGTGTGTGTTATTGCGCATGAGCTGTATTGATATTCAGATGCAGTAGTCAATTATTAAAAAAAAAAAAACATGATAGTGTAAAGTATGTTCCTATTCTACGCAATTTGCAGTTTATATAAAGATCAGAAGAAAATGTACATGGGTGAAAAACATACTTTTCTCTTCTGTCCTCTTCTTGAGACAATATCAGAAGTATTCTGAAGCCAAAACTGATACATTGGTCCAGGAATTATAGTTTGTCCATGATCCATTAAAGTAGTTGTGACTCTTCTTGTAGTTCTTCTAGTTGGTTTTCGCCTCTGTGGACTGTTGTGTGGACTGTTGTACTGTGCCTACAACATTTAATTATCATTTAAACCAACTCATATGTTTAAATGTTACTATTGTGGAAGTGAATTACTGAATGAATATTTTACCTTATCTTCATCAGAAACTTGGGGATTGGGAAATTCTCCTGGATGTTGCTCATGGATCTCATCAGCTACAAAACATAAAGGTCAGTAACTTTTCTTACACATGACTACAATTGAGACGATAAACTGATACTTACGGTTTTGAATTTGAGGTTCTTCTTGTGGAGGTGGAGAGGGGACAAGAGTATCTGGTATGTCAGTATGATCATGGAAAGCTGAATTCACTTGTGTTTCTTCTTCCCCATCGATGTCAAACCTGCACATAAGAATGTTAAAGTTAAATTTACCGATTAAGGTATGCTCATTTTTCTATGTAGAAAGTTCACTTAGCATCAAAACCAAGTAACCTACCTCTCAAAAAGATTGAAGAGACCTGCTTCAGTCTGGTGTGAATCAAATTTGTCACACATTGTGATATCATCGATATTAGCTGAGATCACATATAAATTCGTCAGTAAAGGTTTGAGAAATCTGATAATCTATGATAAATTTCGATGAAGTTAAAAGACCTTGATGATGATCCTGAGGGATATCTTTCTTGCCCTGGTTGTGGCTGATGTAGGCTTCATTTATGCTGTCAAGTTTCTGCACAAAAGAAAAGGAATAAATCTGTTTTTTGAACTTTGATGTAGAATAGAACGTTAAGGGAGATAGTCATTTTTATCACTCTATTGGACATATTACCATTTCAGTATAAGCACTTCTATGAAACCCTCTTTGTGTTTCTGAGTTAGAAAACTGAAGAGGTTGCTCAATTTCTCCTAGGTCTGTGGGTATGTTATCAGGGAGTGTGACATCTTCATATCTACATAATGTAACAATAAATGGAAATCAAAACTATGAAATTAAAAAAAACCAATCATCAATGTGTGAACGGAAATTACGACTTACTTGGCATGAGACTTGCCCTTAGGAAGTATGGTAGGATCTCGAACAGTTTTAACCTTCCATGCTTCATTGATTTCCACCTGGGTAATTCATCTCTTTCAATTTTCATCAAGTACATGGAAAAGCAAAGCGGGAATGTAGACAAACGGAACTGAGAGTGTACCAGAAAACGAGTCACATCCTCTGTAAATAAAAAGAATTGGAGTTTAAGAACAATCGCATTTTCTAGCAACACATAATTCAAGCAATGAATGAATCAAATCGAAGAGATTACCATAGAGAAGTTTTACTTTGCGCTCGTAGACAATAACGACTCCACCTGAGAATTACGAAAAGCAATTTGAGAAAAATCAATGTCAACAACAAAAATGTCGAATAAATTGTTTAACCAATTTACCCATGAGAATTCCAGATAATCTGAGAGCCATTGGAACTGATGGATTCAAAATTTCTTCACTGCAATTCAATCAGTGAGATCATCAACTAAAGCGAACTGAAAAACGAAAAATAACTGATGTTATTAATTAGGTACAAAATTAAGTGAATCAATACCAGATGTTGATGATGTTAAGCTTGTCGAGCTTCCTCCTATTGATTTTCGCATGCATTGTTGCCGCCATCCTTAATAAACCAAAAAAACGAGAATGAAATAAAATTAATGACGAGATTCAATCAAATCCCTGCAATTACTCCACTATGAGAATCTAAAAGTTCATTCAACCTCGAATCAATAAACTAAATTAAGCTTCACTTAATCGAAAACACACGTAGGGGATTATTACTATCGATTCGATACCAGATTTGTCCGAGAGGAGCTTTGCGAGCAAGGAGTTGGTGAGAGTAGAACATTTTCTCTGTGTTAGTTGCAGATATGAAAACGAACAGAGAGTTGTTAATGGCGGTCGTTTGCTTATGTATCTGTGTGTGTGAAGAGGAAGATCTCACATACAAAGTGAGATTTGAGAGTGAGAGTGTGCATTCGCAATAACGGATTTTAGGCGGGAGGAAGGAAGCACGTGGAAAGAATGTCGTGGTTCCGTTCTAGTGCTACCGTTCACATCATAGTTTTCCATGCTACCCATCTATTAACCTGCCACGTGTACTTTCCCCTAAATGTATGCTTCGAGTGTTTGTACGTTGTGCATCGATATATAGCCCAATTTTCTAATTTAGCTTGTTACATCTTATTATTACCATTGTAATTTATCTAAACGAAGGAAAGAGAAAGATGATCACGTAAACATGTTAACAATTATTGGATTTATTAATTTTCGACATCCATATAAGTAATAAGTTACAAATAACAATTTGGTTGTATATTACTCTAATTCGTTAAATTCTAATTTTTTTTATGATAAATATGTTTAAAAGTATAAGACTAAGTAAAAAAAAAGTCTTAATGTTAATGTATATCAACAAAAGTACTAACATTAAATTGATAATTTTATTATTTATTTGAAATACAAACATTACTATATCTTATTCTTATTCATTAGATTCAAGTAATTTTCCTTACTTACGGGTCCTTTCATCGACTCTAGTTGCATACTTGCCTCCTAAGTTATCTATATGGATGTGTATTTTTATTCATGATGTATCTTGTTTTTTTTTATCATTAAATAATAATGAACATACGTATTTTTAAATTTAATATCTGATGAGCTGAATGCTTTCTTTAAATATCACATATGAGTGAGGCAAGTAAACAAAATGTTCTGGATTGCTAAAATGAGGCTTTGTCAGGCGTTTACTTGACACCCAAGTTGGCATAGACGTCTGCATCACATCCATTACAGATTATTCCATACTTTTCTAGTTTGATCTATACTTGTATATAATTCTCTATAAGTGTTTGGAGCCTAGTAAATTTCTAGATCTTTATATAGAACACCCTTAGATACACAATTGTAGTTGTTAGATCGAAATGATCTTAATCGTCCATTGAGGATGTGGAGGTGTCTAAATATGTGAGGCCTTTATTTGGCCAAACCATACAAACATTTGTAAGCTTCTCTGTAGTGCAATACATGTTCTTTATATTCCCCCTAACTCTCTCTTGTGTGCTTTCGGTCTTATTGCGTTGTTTCTTTTAGCTCACTATTCGGGTTAGACTAAATTAGCAACCAATAAAGGGTGTTGAAGAACTAAGTACCGCACAGTTGACTTAGAATTGTCTAAGGTCGTGACAATTTTGT
Source organism: Lactuca virosa (assembly GCF_052849685.1). Taxonomy (NCBI): domain Eukaryota; kingdom Viridiplantae; phylum Streptophyta; class Magnoliopsida; order Asterales; family Asteraceae; genus Lactuca; species Lactuca virosa. Next base: position 30,447,229 of record NC_136433.1, read on the forward strand.
TTCTTCTCATAATAAAGGAAGATTTAGACATGATGTCAAGAGTCATTGGCAAATTTGTTTCTTCTCATGTTAAGAGGAGACAAAAGGTCGTTGCTTAAGATCTTGCCAAGAGGCATATGGGAAAAAGCAAGTCATAAGATGGCAATGTTATATTAGAGGGACGTGACATTGCTAGAGTAAACTCTAGATTATGGCTCCCATAAAAATCGCAGGCTTTATGTGGATTGTGGAGCCCTCTATCTAAACTTAACCTTCCCGCTCTTATTTCTTTCCACGCGATCCAGAATCACAACAACAGTGTCCATTGTGTGATTTTATTGTGTTTTTTGGCACTTGACTGGGCGGAAAGTTATATGGAAGAGAACTTAGATTTGCATGACTAGCAAGCGACTAATGTGCTTATCTTGTGTGACAACAATATAGCTCAAAACCCGATCTTACCTTCTATGTTTTTAGTAAAGACCTTTTCAGGTTCGAGGTAGGCGATCAAGTTTTTTGGTTTCCTTAAAATAGTAGATTAAAAAGTTGGTAAAGATCTGCCCCTTGATGTAGCTGAATGTAGAGCAGCCCCTCTATAGCCTTTGATCAATAAATTATTATAACTTCGGAATATGGTCATTGTAGCTTGCTTTCAAGACATTGCATTAGATGCATATTTAGTAATAGTAGTCGTCCACAATGCCTTTGTTTTATACTAAAATACTATTTCGTATGAATGGGGAATTAATTCGCTCTTTGATCTGCAAAATAAGGCATGTGAGCTCTTTTTTATGACAAAGATCTCTCCATAAGAAGGGACCAAATCACAATGGATTGAACAACTGGAAATGATAACAGAATACATAGATCATTGTTCAAATAAGCAGATAAATATAGTATGCTTTACTTCTTTCATCTACAAGGACAAAAATTAAATTGAAAAACCCATGAATATATGCAAAACGTTCATTATTGTTAGTCAAAAAATGGTATGTATACCCAAAATCTTTTAGATCATGTGAATAAAGGACAATTCTACCATGAGAACAACATAAAACCACATATGATCACTCAATTCATACAGCATAAAACACACTAAATATTTACAAGATTCATAACTGGAAAGATGTTGACCAAAAGTTCAAACATAAAATGTTTGCAATGGTTATGATTTTATATATGTAAGAATAAAAAATTTACTTTTCAACAACATAGGTATCATAAGTGAACTCAACAATATATTTTTTGTGTTTTTTTATCGCGCTCGACCTTCAAGTTTTCTTTATTGATATAAACACCCTTGTTTAAAGTCACAACCACTTGTTCATGCCCACCAGGATACTTACTGCTTATCGACGTCTGATATCCAGAGGCATAGTTATCGCCACATTACCTCCTAATTGGGTTTAGTTATATGGGGCATTCAAGGGAGCTACATGGTGATTTTGACAGTTTTCCTGTCCGCTCGGACCACCACCACGATTTGACCCCTTATTCTGTAACACTCGGTTTCGGATCGCTTCATTATTCGGGGATGTGACCCGATCATCAGTTATCATAAGGCTTAGGGCCTTGGGGAAGAAGGGAATTGGCCATCTTTTGTTGTGGGTATTATAGATTAGATGATCCAAGAGTTCGTGAAACGACCCAAAAACATGACCCAAAATTTTTTGTTTCAACATTACTAAAAATCACAACATCAATGTCATATCATAAAAACCATGGAACATGTATCTCAAAAGTTATAAACCATGTATCAAATCAGAAAATGTGTCAAATCATATCAAACTATCAGAGTGAACTCCCAGGCTAAACTGAAGCTGTGGTGTGTGCCATGCCATCATCCCGAGCTCTTCCCCTTGCTAGCGGAAGTACTTGAAACCAAAATTGAAACTGTAAGCACAAAGCTTAGTGAGTTCCCCCAAACTACCACATACCATACAATAACATATAAAACAACTACTGGGCCTTGCCCACTGCATCGGACCGAAGTCCGGAAACTGCATCAGACCGAAGTCCGGAACTAACCAGGGCCTTGCCCTCTGCATCGGACCGAAGTCCGGAAACTGCATCGGACCGAAGTCCGGAACTAACCAGGGCCGTGCCCTCTGCATCGGACCGAAGTCCGAAAACTGCATCGGACCGAAGTCCGGAACTAACCAGGGCCGTGCCCTCTACATCGGACCGAAGTCCGGAAACTGACTGATCATAACATAGCATAATCACAACTACTGGCTTAAACACATATACTGCTTACTGCATCGTACCGAAGTCCGGAACATATAACACAAACACATGCTTGAATCACAAAAACCTCAAGCACACTAAACTACTGCATCGGACCGACGTCCAGAACTACTGTTAACTACACGGGCCGGCATTGTGGCCGTAGACCCGTTCCTACTGAAAGGAAACTCACCTCGTAAGCTGGTTGCTGAAGAAGCTACTCGGGAACTGTCTGCTGCTGCTCCGGTATCCCTCCCGGCTACAATTCCCATAAATATACTCAATCAAATACTTAACTGAGGGCGAAATAACTATTTTACCCCTGGTCAAAGTCAACTTCCTGGTCAAAGTCAACTTCCTGGTCAAAGTCAACTGCCAGTTGACTCGACTCGTCGAGTTGGTTCGCCAACTCGCCGAGTCCCTATCCTTTCCTCAAATCTCTATACGTTTCTACTCGCCGAGTTTTAGCACCGACTCGACGAGTTCTTACTCGACACAAACACTAAGTCCGTCTTCATCTGACTCGTCGAGTTGTATGAACAACTCGTCGAGTCCTCCTTCATGCTATGCATGTCCAGTCTACGACTCGCCGAGTTGTATGAACAACTCGTCGAGTCTGTTCTTGAGGCAAGAAGATTGCCTTGGACTCGCCGAGTCAGGGCGTTGACTCGCCGAGTCCCTCCATTACTGAGTCTGTAACCCAACTCACTGAGTCCACCTCCTACTCACTGATTCCACTCGTAATAACTCAAAAGGGGAAAAATCGGGGACTCGCGACTCGACTCGTCGAGTCTGATGAACAACTCGTCGAGTCCCTTGCATGTCATCACTATTTAGTCCGTTCTGGTCGATTCCAGTGCATTCAATTCATAGATCTGGGTTATTAGGGTTGGTTTTACACGTAAAGTTTCCAACTTTACGTGCATGCATGAAGAAATGAGGCTAAAACATCAAAATAGGCTAAGAATGGGGTCATAGGGTTTGGAACTCGTCCTTGAGTGCATAAAGGCAACTACTTTGAGCTCCTACAACTCAAATATACTCAGATCTATGATCCATTTCCTTATAGAAGTCCCACTCTCGAGTTTGGATCCAAAAAGTCCCAAAAGAAACACATCTAAGCATACAATACTATCAAATGGAAATAATAAGCAAGGTACAAGCTTTAGTACCAGAATATGAGGCTGATGGTCAAGAGACTCTGAATCTTCTTCTTCTCCTTTGGATCTTCCTTCTTTCTTTCTCTTCTAAATCCTCAAAATGGCACAAAACACTCAACTTAGAAATGGAGGGTTTAGGGTTTTCAGATAAGATGATCTAAGAGTGCTGGAGGCTGGGGTAGGAGGCTATAATGATGCTTAAATAGAGTGCAAACCCTTAAAGTTAGGGTTTCATCCAGACTGGCAGACTCGCCGAGTCCCAACCTATGGACTCGCCGAGTAGCCGACTTAAATCGCGTGCAAATCCCGTCTCTACTCGACGAGTCGGGCTACGGACTCGTCGAGTACCCCTCAAAATAAAACTTACTTTATTTAAATTACATACCTGAAATGGGGCGTTACAGTTCGATTGTGTTTCGGAGCTCAAGGGTATAATCGTAATTTGGTATTTAGGGTCTTTATGAATTTTGGGTTTGTAGTTCGGGAAGTTTTAAGGCGGGGTGAGTTGATAGAAGTGTAGGGCTTCTCGTCACCTTTTAGGTGGATATCAAGTTCTTTAAAAACGGACTTAGAACGAAGGAGTAAGGGCCAAATGAAGTTTTAGGGTTTTAGAGGTTCAATGAGTACGCAGGGCGTACCCGTCGTGTACGCGGGGCATAATAGTTAAGTTGATCGCGAGTTCTCCTTAAGTACATCGGACGTACCAAGGGGTACGCAGGGCGTCTCCCTTTAGCACCAAACCCTAATTTTGGGGTTTTACCCCTATATAAGAAACATTATATCCTTCTCTGGACATTTTAGGTCAACCTCCATCCCTTTTAGCCTTTATTGAAACCCTAGAGTGCCTTGAGTGAGTTTTGGAGCTTGTAAGAGTGTTTGTGGTGGTTTGTGTAAAAGAAGAAGAAGGTTGAAGACTCATCCCTTGGAGATGAGCTCAGAGATCCAGTGTTAGCATCTTCATTTCGTGACTTTTAAGGTATAAAGTCCCTATCTTATCTACTAATTGTACAGATCTTATTTTGGGGTTGTTTATGGCCATTTTAGTCCCTTTTGGTTGGTCCTTGTGGGTTAAGGTTGTTTCAGAGGCTCAATCTTATAGATCTGGACATTTAAAGGGTTCTTCAAGCATAAAAAATGCAAACTTTATGGTTTATTTGGACTCATGCATGTGTTAAGACCCTTTATTAAGCTCTTTTGAGCTCTAGAACCCCATCAAGCCATGCATGCAAGTAAAGTTGCCAACTTTATGTGATAAGTCATCCATAGGAATCAGATTTGAGAGTTTGGAGCAAAGACTTAAGTGGTTAAGTGCTTATTGGAGAAGGATGGGGTTCAGGGGGGAGTACGTTGGGCGTACCCATATGGTACGCTGCGCGTACTAGCTCCAAAGGGTGTACGCTGGGCGTACCAGCTAATTATGCGGGGGGTACTCGGCCTGTTTGAGATTCCTTGAAATATTAACTTTTTGACCTTGGACCATTGACCAAAAGTTTGACCAGGGTTGACCATTGGATATTTTTGGTACTTTTAGGATTTTGGGCCTTCTCGGGATAGGTCCATGATGGGTTGGGCCCAATTTAGATAGTTGGGCCTTATGGTGTCAAATGAGGGATTTGGGCTTATGATGCTAGTGGATTGGTCTTTGGATTTTGGCAAAGTAAGGAAAAGGGTAAAATGGACTTTTACCCTGAAGGTTGGTTTATTGGCTAGAATTCTTGGTTGAATTGGAATCAATTATTGATGAAATATTAATTTTTAATGCCAGTGCGAGCTTTCCGGTAGCAGCAGTTCGAGTATTCGATTATCTTGGATTGAGGTGAGTCTTCTCACTATATTAATAGGTCGAAGGCACCAATGTCAGCGCATTACTTGTTTTGTGGAATGCTAGTTGTCTTTGTGATACTTGCTTGGAAGAACATGAGGGTAGCCTATGGCACTTGGATGTCAGACCATGGAGGTAGCCCACGACACTTGGATGTCAGACCATGGGGGTAGGCCATGACATTTCAAGAAAAGACCATGGGGGTAGCCCATGACACTTAGATGTCAGACCATGGGGGTAGCCCATGGCATTTCAAGGAAAAGACCATAGGGGTAACTCATAGCAAATATATGTATGGTATGTGGTATTTGGGGAACTCACTAAGATTTGTGCTTATGGTTTTCAGTTTATGTTTCAGGTACTTCGGTTTTCAAATGGAAGAGCTTGGGATGATTGCAAGGCACACACCACCTCGTTCCGCATTTTCTTGACTTACTCTGATATGATGTGATGACTGATACATTTGTTTCATTTGGATATTTATGATGATGTTTTTGGAATACTGGTTTTATTAATTTAAAAATGAAATTTTTGGGTCTTATTTTTGGGATGTTACAAGTTGGTATCAGAGCCTTCGTTTGAGAGATTCAGGCATACTCTCGGGTGTGCCTGAACTCAAACTGAGGGTTTCGTAGATTTTTCATAAAATAAATGTTTCATAAAAGGGGTGTGATGCGTGCAATCGGCCGAGCTCAAGTAAGTGGTTCCCAGAATTCCCATACATGTTTATTATGTTATATTATTATGAGAATCGCATGCTAGATTAGGGCTAAGGATCTACTCCGGATTTTATGCTAGGAGAGATGCCTTTATATGCCTGATTGTATGAGCTTTTAGAATTTCATGCTAGTATGGTTTTTAGATAAGTGGATAGAATGGATTGATTAGTGTATGCTGGTTAAATTTTTCGTTGCCTGAATGTTGCTTGCTTTGTGCTTTGTGGGATTCTTAGTGATGTGGATCACCTGCTAAGTGAATATGTTAAGTCACATGTTGCACATGTTAAATAATCTCAGAGTGATGGATTTGGCCCTATTGTGCAGCTCTCGTTTGAGTCCAACCATTCTAGGGTGGAGTCTTTCACTCGAAGGATTATCTGGTCTCTGTTGCATGTGACTATATTCATGAGGTAGTTAGTTGACATTGGTGGGAGTTTTTCAGCAGCTGAGGGCAAGGTGAGTTCGAGAACCTAGGAGAGCCTAGGAAATGCTTCAGTGGGTTTAGTTATGATGTTTAGCGATCAAGGGTGCATCAGTTTGAGAGGGTGGCTTAAAGGATTCGAGATGATTCCTGAGGAAATTATGGATAGGTGTGGAAGGTAGTATTGGGCCCGTACTACTGAAAGCACAGGATCCATACTCGAATTGGGGAGTGTCTTGGAGAATATAGGAAGCTTGTGGGATGAGGATTCTTGAGTATGTTCCGATTATTTATATGATTGTATTTCAGTTTGGTGATGAGCACTCAGGGAGGAGGTTCAGGTTCTGGTTCCGGCCCAGGTGCAGGCACTGAGCCGATTAGCGAGCAGATTCGGGAGTTCATCTCATCGAAGATCCCCGCGGTATTTTTGAATGGACTTCTATGATCTTTGGTTCAGTCAAGGATGGGATTCTGAAGCTATTGGATAGTCGTCTCGGGGCCTTTCGGGCCGAGATCGTAACGGGATAGTTGGGGGTTCATCTGGAGCCCAAAGCTTGTAGATCCCTAGGACCCTTCAGGAAGGAGGATCCTATTGTTAGATCTTGTCATTTGGGATCGGAGGTGGGTTATGCACCATGTCTTCAGGAGAGTCGTCAACATGATTAGATTGCCCCGGAAGTTTTACGAGCCCAACGCGAGGAGTCACCTGACATTATTGGGTGTGTCACTGATAGATTGGCCACCAGGTTCGAGAGTCGGACCTCGACTGTTCAAGCGGTTGATGGGATGGTCAGGGTAACCCGGGAGCAGGAGAGTGGTTCGGATAGGCAACTGGGAAAGAGGAAGCGGACTCATGGTGTGGATCGGCGATCTGAGCAGTAGGACGCTGCCATAGTTAGTTTTAGAGACCCAAGGGGCCGTAGTGGTTGCACGAAGGATGAAGGGGCACATGAGGATGTGCGCAGCAAGTCTAAGTATGGCAGGTGCGGATGGACGGGCTACCTCCGCCAAGAATGCACATTGGAGCTAGATTCGTGCCATCGTTGTCATCAGCCTGGTCATATCAGGGCAAATTTCCCCCGCTTAGTGGTTGGGGCAGCTCAAGTTTCATCGCATGTACTTCGGCAGGAAGAAAGATTCAGGGTTTCTTCAGACGATCTTGCGGGTATGTTATCTTTTGCTTTCTTCTTGGTTATGATCAGAATTTGTATTTCTTGGGATTTTGTATCGGTTTGGGTAAGCTTTATCTTTGGTATAATTCTCTGTTACTGGTTGGGTTATATCTTCAAGAATTGTTATATGTCATTTGCATTCCATGAATCATTAGTGGGTTAGTAAGGGGTTGTATCTCGTTGAGCAGGTTTCAGTGTGTTTGGTTGTTGTTCCAATTATTGGTCAAGGATCAGTGGGTTAGTCTTCCAGTTAAGTCAGGGTTCAGTGGTTTTAGCAATTGTTCCGGTAGGAGCGGCAGTCGCCTATGGAAGAACTTTTGGGCGCAATCACTACCGTTTCTAAGGAGTGAGTGGTAGCAAGAAGATAGTGGTGGCAGTCGCATGAGCTTGGTTGGCCACTGGGAGTGCCAGGGGAAGTAATCTATTGCTAGGGTTTTGGTCTTTATCACCAGCATAAAGGACTTCAGGATTTAGGTGTTGTATCATTGAAAGCGTTGGGGTTGTCGGATTTGCTGAGATTTCGGGGAGTGCTTATATGTATTTCGAGAGTTGTGCAGGCATTGGGATGGGCTAGTGATGGAACACTAGTTTTGGTAAGCGCAGGTTGTTGGCGGTTTGACCATAAGGAGGAAATATGGATTGGGAATTCATCAAACTTTGTGTGCTGGGAGAGCTTCGACGAATTCAAGTGGGGGAGAATTGTTCAGGTTTCCGGAATCCGAATCAGTCGTGAAACTAGGATGAGTTTCACACTCTTGTTGGGAGGGAAGACAACTCAGGTATCCGTCTGGACTGAGGATGGTGTGAGTTGGGAGTTCATGAAACTTCGAGCAGTTGGTTCGCGCCTTCTTGGTGATGGATAATCGGGTTTTTGATGGACCCAGGTTGGGGTTCCAAGCATGACCCGAGCCCTAGTTTGGGCGTTTGGTCTGCTGCGTGTTTGACTCAGGGTGAGTATGGATGGATTGATAGATGAGCGGTAAGACCATGAGTAGTGGCCATGGCAAGATATGAGTGTTGTAAGACTATGGGATGTCCCGTAGCATTCACTAGTTGGCAGTTAGTGTGGGAGTGTTGTAAGACTGCGGGGTGGCCCGTAGCATTCACTGGTCCTTGTGTAGCGGTGAGGGTGTGGAAAATCCATGATTGGTCATGGATTTATTCAGATGGATTAGACCAGGATGGGTCAGTTCTTGAGACTGTGGGAAGGCCACATCATGCATGGAATCAGGAAGTGGTAGGTCGTTGGAGTTTGGTTGTGATATAAGACTACAGTTGGTCATGTAGCAATCACTATTAGCATTGGCTTTGGAGGCGTCAAGTTTGTCGGGCTGTTATGATCGGTGGGAGCCATAAGTGGCAGGATAGATAGGGCAATTATTGCTAGTTGAGGTTTTCATTCGGAAGTCGTGTGGGACGACTGTGTGTGCCTTTTGACTCAACAACCGGGTGGGAATCCGGTGATTCAGTTAGTTAGCAGATAAGTTGGGACCAGGGAGGTCTCGGCAACTTTTGCAAAGCAGCTAGGGGCATCGAGATAATTCAAGGCAGTATTAGTGATTTGGGACCCGTGTGTGGAGTTGCTTGTTATTCAGAGAATATGCTAAGTCACTTGCAGCTTGGATTGAATAATCTCAGAGTAAATTATTTGACCCTGTTGCACAGCTCTCGTCTGAGTCTAACCGTTGCAAGGACGAGTCTTCTACTCGAAGGATTATCTGAGCCTGCTTTCATTTAACACCGTAATTTTTCAAACAGATTTTTCATTTTAAAATCGCATACTTTTCATAACATATTGTATAGAAATCTCGTTTATTCAAATTAAAAAACACAACTCCATTAATAATCCAGGATCCTCAAAATATAACTCTTTCTCTGGTGTGTACAATCAAGCCGGTGCCGTCCCGCGATCCTGAGAAAACCTGAAACACATAACACATAACACGGTAAGCACAAAGCTTAGTGAGTTCCCCAAAATACCACATATAACACATATTAGCCACTCGAGGCTATAATTCTGTGGGCCCTCTGGCCCTAACTCTGTGGACCCTCTGGTCCTAACTCTTTGGACCTTCAGGTCCAAACTCTGTAAACTCTGGAATACACACAGCATAAATCACATAGAAATAATGCAGTGCAACACATCACATACATAGCATACAAGATACTCTGTCACATAACTCTAATTACCACTCAAGGTAAAGTATAGTGAGAAGAATCATGTGACAACCCGAAATTTCTATTCTGTACAACCATTCACTTCAATAGAAGTCAGAACTGTTTCTGCTAACTTTTAAGCTTTCTGGAGTCAGTTTAAGTGTTTTAAAGCTTAGTACTTCAATAGATAACTGGAGAGAGGATGCCCTAGGGTTTATTGTGCAACAATAAGGTCCCAAAACTTCAAGAGTTTGGAGTTTACGGCCCAAATGGTATTAGGGCCGTAAACCGTAAGGACTATATAAGTGACACTTAGTTATTTTTAGCTTTTTTTCACACTTTCAAGTCAAGAACCATTTCTCTCTCAAGTATCATCCAAAGTTTCTCCAAAATCTTCAAGAAAGTAAGTGTTTTCTTCCTTGTTTAGTTGATCTCACAGCGGAAATAGCTGAGCATTGGCCAAGTATAAGTGATCTACAGGGATAATTAGGTTTGTGAACCTGTTTTGTAGTGGGAATTTCGAGCTAGCAGGATGTTGAGGGGTCAGTTGAGAGATAAGCAGGCTGGTTTCATCGATAATGATTTAGTATGAGTGGTCTGTCAGGGGACCAGACCATCTAAAGGCAGCAGATATCAGACAGAGTAGATGTAGACTGTTGCGAGGAATCCTTTCACCAGTGGAATTTAAGGCTTTGCAAGATTGGTCATGGCTACCCTGAGGAGGCTAGGGTGTGCCCAGGATTATGGCCATGTTACTGGAGTAGTTGGCGTGTAAGGAATGGTAAGGAATGATTTCGAGGACAAAATCTAATTTAAGTGGAGGAGAGTTGTAACGCCCCGTTTATTTAAATAAATTGATAAATGTAAGTCCGTGATTAAATTGTGAAAAATTTCGGAGGTCAGGGTGCGTTTGGTAATTTATGGACTAAAATTGAAAATATTTTAAGACTTAAGGGTTTATTAGTGATTTAGGGATCTATTATGAAAGAAATTTATGGGATCAGGGTTTAAAAAGTAAGTTTTGGATTCAGTTTGTAAAGATTTCTGAGAGCAGGGTCTATTTGGTATGTTTTGTGATTTTCTTTGTAATGATTTCTGGATGGAGGGGCTAAGTTGGGCATTATGGCAATAAAGTTTATGGGACGGGGTATATAGGCATCAGCAGCCGTCTAACCCTAAACCTAACCCATTGTTGCAGCCGCCATCGTCGGGATTCTCCAGCCGCCAGAGTGAATCCGTAGTGAGCCACCATCCTCCCTCCGCCGATCGCCACCTTCCCCTATTGACTTCCGGCGCCGCACCACCATCCTCGTGGAGATCAGAAGCCACCATTGACCATCCCATCTGCCGGCGAGAGTGTGACCGCCACCTGCTGTGTCGTTAGAGCACCGACGACTGCCGGAGTCCGTTGCTGCTGTTTGCTGCCGGCGACTGCTGGAGACGAGGCCGACGTAGGAGCCGTCGTATCCCCATCTTCTCCGCCAAGGATGTGATGTTTGTGCGTGTTCTGTCGTCATCATGGGAGTGTGTGTGGGGCATGGGTGGCTGTAAACGCTTGAAGACCACCATGGCAGCCAACCATGGTGGTTGTTGCCGGGAGATGCTGCCAAACGCCACCTCCACCCCAAGACCACCGCTGCCGCTGTTATTTCTTTTCCCTTCACCCCATCCGCCGTCGCTCGATATTGCGTGAAGCTGAAGACCACCGTGAGGAACCACCATGGCAGCCGGCCATGGTGGCTGCTGCCGCCGTCAACTCCCTCTTTCAAGATCGATGAAGGGCTGTCGGTGGGTGTTTATTTTAGTGTGTACGTGATGTAGTGTGTGAGTGAGGAATCTTTGGCCGGAATCTGAAAAGAAGTCATCGCCACCACCGTGAGGTGGTGGCTGCCGCCAAGCACCACCGCCGGCTACCACATTGTGGCTGTGTGTGTGATTAGTTTAGTATGTGTGTGTGTGTGTGATTAATTGAGATTAGTTTTGTAAAATGTAATTTGAATTTGGAATAATGAAATTGAACCAAACCACCACCGTGAGGTGGTGGCCGCCGCCGTGAGCCGCCATGGACCACCACTACCCGAGGTGGTAGTGGGTGGTGCCCCACTAGCAAACCCTAATTGACCTAGCAAAACCCTAATGGGCTTAAGGATTAGTTTTGGGCCTATTGGGCCATGTTTGGGAGAAAACCCTAATTAGGGTTTAGAAAACCCTAATTGCAAGTATTTAGGCCTTGGACTTATTGGACCCACTTTTGGGCCATTGAGATTGGATTGTGTATTAAGCCCAATTTCTCCATGTCAATTATCTAGTAGAGTAAAGGACTTAATGGATTAAGTCCTTAATGGGCTAAGTGAGAAAACCCTAATTTCACTTGGGCTTTGTGTTGGGCCATCCAAGAATAATTAAATGGACTAGAGTAATTAGTTGGGCTTTAGGGTAAGGCCCATATGAAGGATTGGGCCCAATTTGGAAAATTAGGCCATAGTTGGGGCCTAGATGGTTGTATGATATTGGGCCCCTAGAATGAGACATGTTGGACTGGATTGAACAATTGGGCCTTAAGGGAAGTCCATGTAGAGGTTTGGGCCCAATTTGGAAAATTGGGCCATATGTTGGGCTTTGATCCCTAGTTGACTTTGGGCCTATGGATTGGGCCTTGGGCTTGGGTAAGCCAAGCTAGGGGTAATGCAGTAATTATCCAAAGTATGTATTTATAGTTATGTGTTAGAACCCAATTATTAATTGGGTGTTATTTTGGTGTTGACAGTTCGGGAATCTGTCATCTAGCAGCTGGGGTTGAGTCTGCGGGACTTCAGCAGTGTGGGATTGTGTCTACGGGACTTCAGCAGTGTGAGGTGAGTTTCCCTTCAGTAGGAACGGGTCTAAGGCACCAATGTCGGCCCGTTTAGATGTTAGTAGTACCGGACTTCGGTCTGATGCCGGGCGGGGCCCGATGCAGTGATTTAGCTTACCTTTTATATGTTATGTGTCCCGGACTTCGGTCCGATGCCGGGGAAACCCGAGAAGTAGTTATGTATGCTTGATGTCTTTGTGATTCATGCATGTTTATGTTATGTGTTATATGTTCCGGACTTCGGTCCGATGCCGGGCGGGGCCCGATGCAGTGGGCGGGGCCCAGTATTTGCTTACATGTCGTTGTATGGTATGTGGTAGATTGGGGGAACTCACTAAGCTTCGTGCTTACAGTTTTCAGTTTTGGTTTCAGGTACTCAGTATTCAAAAGAGGAGCTCGGGAAGATTGCAGTGCACACACCATTTGTTCAGCCTGGGATGTTTATACTCTGATATATTTGACAGTTATTATGATATTTTGAGATACATTGTTTATGATTCTTATATGACGTTTGATGAATATGGTTTTATTACTGATTTAAAACGAAATTTTCGGACTGTGTTTTTGGGATGTTTCAAGTTGGTATCAGAGCCTTGGTTTGAGGGATTCGGGCGCACTCCCGAGTGTGTCTGAACTCAAACTAAGGAAGTGGTATAAAGTTTTCAAAAGAAAAGAGTTTTAGAAAAGCAAAAAGAAACTTAAAAAGAAAAGAGTTTTAGAAAAGCAAAAAGAAACTTAAAAAGAAAAGAGTTTTAGAAAAGCAAAGAGAATTTTTAGAAAGAAAAGAACTTTGAAAAGAGAAAAAGGGTGTGGTGCATGCAATCAGCCGAGCTCAAGTAAGTACTCCCAAATTACCCATACAAGTTTATGTTATGATTATCAGTTTCAGTTTCAGTAGAACAACATGCTAGAATAGGACTAAGGATCTAGGAGGATGCCTTATGTGCCTGCTATATGTGTTTCAGCTTTATGAGAATTGCATGCTAGTATTGAGTAGACAGTAGTAGGATAGCCTGTTTAGGTTATGCCTGATAGTATGAGCTTAGCATTGTATGCTAGTACAGTTTCTCGTTATGAGAATAGATTCGCTTGAGTAGTTTCCTGTGTCCGAATGTTGCTTGCTTTGTGCTTTGTAGGACTCTGAGTGATGGAAGTTAGCCATTAGGTGAATACGTCACGTCACATGTGATCAGGGTTGAATAATCTCAGAGTGCTGGATTTGGCCCTATTGCGCAACTCTTGTCTGAGTCTAACCGTTGTGGGGACGAGTCTTTTACTCGAAGGATTATCTGAGCCTCGTCACATGTGATGGTATTCAGGTGATGGCTAATTGGCATTACAAGGAGGCTTTCAGCAGCTGAGGACTGGTTTGGGTCGGAGATTTCCCTAGGGTAAGCCTAGGATGAGAGTAGCAGAGAGCAGTAGCAGTAAAAGGGACTTGGTGGAGTCAAGGCAGTTCTGGAGGAAATTACGGATAGATGTGGAAGGTAGTATGGGCCCGTACTACTGAAAGCAGAGGATCCGTACTCGAATCAAGGAAGGCTGAGATGAACCCAGGGAACTTGTAGTGTGTGAGATCCCTCGAGTTTGGATGAGTATTGTGATGTTAGTGATCGTATGTTGCCGAGTATAATGGTGCTACGTGGCAGACCAGATGGTAGTTTTGGTGTCGACGAGGGATCAGGCTCGGACTCTGTAGTCGGGCAGCTCGACGATCAGATGAGGGAGTTCATTCCATATGAGATTATGTGCAATATCATTGACCAGACTCCTGTGATCCTCAGTATGATCAAGGATAGCATTATAGAGATTTGTGATGAAAGGCCGAGCGCTTTCTGCACTGAGGTTGCAGACATGATGGGGACCCGTACGTTGATGTTTCGGGAATTCAGAGTTTGTGAAGTTTCAGATTGTCGTGGGGGTTAGGGACCCCATTGTTAGCAGCAGGTGGTTGGCAGATGTCGCCAACACTTTTGTCCCAGACATTGTCTCGAAAGGAGACAAGATATGACTTACTTCCTGTCCCCCGAGGGATAGAGCACGAGATTGATAGGAAGAAGTTGGTAGTGAGTTGAGTGATAATGCGGTTAATGCTATGTCATGGGATGAATCTTAGACCAGATTCTGGGCAGAGTGTGCCCAGGCGATTGAGGCGCAGCAGTTGGCGCAAGAGTTGTTAGATCTCCACCAGACGACTGAGACTGTGGCAGAGATCACTGCCAAGTCACGGGAAAGAGTTTATATGGTACCACAGTATGCAGTAAATGAGGAAATGAAGAAGGTAAGTTATTAGAACATACTGTAGAATGATAGCAGGGAGATTGTGAGTATCTCGGGGTGCAAGACCCTGAGTGATATGACTTCTGGAGCTTGAGAATGGGGTATGGACTTGGAGCACATTGGTAAGAGGGAACCAGATCAGTTGCTTATATTGAAGGGTCTCGGGAGGAGACCCTAGATTTCGGATCAACTTTTGAGAGACCAGCAGGGTTAGATTCAGTACATCACTTGCGGGATTGGGAAAGCGCAGCGTCATCTTGGTTTATTCCAAGACTGAGGAGCAGCACGAGAAGCACCTGAGGGAGGTGCTAGAGACTTTGAGAAGGGAGAGAATTTTCGCAAGGTTCTCCAATTGTGAGTTCTGGTTGCGCGGGGTGCAATTTCTTGGGCACCTTGTCAATCAGAAGGGTATTCTAGTCGATCCGGCCAAGTTAGAGGCCGTGATGCAGTGGGAGATTCCGAGGTCTCCAATTGAGATTCGGAGCTTCCTGGGTCTAGCGGGTTATTACCGGAGATTTCTTCGGATTTTTAGAAGTTGTGTGATCTTTTGGATTAGCTAGTGTTGAAAACACTAGCAATGGTAAGCGTGGTTTCTAGCAGATTGGTCATGGGTGGTGAGAAGGATTGGGAATTCTTCCAGTTTTGTGTGCTGTAAGGCATTAGCTGAATCAAAGTGGGGGAGAATCGCCCAAGGATTCAGAAGCGGGAGCAGTTTTGTGTTGGATTAGGTGTCTAAGCCCATAACTATAATTGGTATGTACTTGAATTGATAGCAGCACAGTCCTTTTGGGTTGCCCTCAACCTAGCAACTGGACAAGGAAATTATGAAAGGAGAGATATTAATTTATAAGATTAATAAATTAATATATATATATATATATATATATATATATATATATATATATATATATATATATATATAAATGATTTATTAATATGTTAATGGATTAATATATTAATTAGAAATCATTATGTTTAATTAATTGTTAGCCAGAAATTAATCAGAATTGATTTTGGGGTTAAAAGAATTGATTATAAAGTGCAGGGACTAGTTTGCAATTAACTGATAGTTGAATGGAAGGATCCAGAACTCCCTTGGAAGGGGGTGGACGAAAACCCTAGGGGAAACCCTAGAGAATTCGTCCAAGGGGTCCAAGATAAGGCCTTGGGTCTTGCTTAGGCCCTAAGCAAAGGATAACTAGGGTTTTCCCTAAACCCTAGTTCCCTCAACTATTTAAGGAGCCTCCTGGCTCACATTTTAGGGTATTGATTTCTTTGGAAGAAACCCTAAGGCCGAAATTGCATACTCTCTCCATCCTCTCTCCTCCAAGTTTCCTTCTTGCTAGTTCTTGGGTGTGATTCCATTAGAGGCATTACATTTGTGGTGCTAAGCTTCCAAGAAGATCAAGATCAAGATCAAGAGGATTATCAATTGTTTGCTATAACAATTGAAAGGTATGTAACTCCTAAACCCTAGTTTGTTAATTTCGAAATTAGCCTCTCTCCTCTAGGGTTCTTGTTTTGCAATTCAAAGTTATATGTTCAATAGTTAAAACATAGATCCAAAGTAGGTTGCATGTGAACTTAGGAATTGTTTTCTAGTTTATTTGTTTTACCTAAAACCCATAAGTGGTATCAGAGCCATTGTTTGTTTTAAATTGAATTGCTATAATTGTTGAATTGCAAATTAGGGTTTATAGCTATTAAACCCTAAAGGCCAAATTTTCGATTTCTAGGGTTTTGGATGAAAAGGGTTTTTTCGAAAAAAACCCTAGCCTCCAAAGAACCCTAATCGAAATTAGGGTTAGGGTTTTGAAAACCCTAGCCTACTCCCTTGTGAAGTTTGAAATATGCTAGAGGATAACTAGGGTTTCTTGTTTTGGATAATTGTTACTTAATTAGATTAATTGGATAATTATCCTTACCCTATTTTTCGAAATTTAGAAGGATAAGGATTAGGATTAAATTAATGGATTAATTTAATTAGATAATCCTTACAAGATTTAATAATTTGATTAATAGTTAATTAAAAGATAAATATTAAATCTAGTTAATTGGTTTATTTAAATTTAATAGCTTAAATTTCGAAATTTATAAACCCTTGAAGTTTTAAAATGTTTTAAAACACACCTTATATATATCATAATTAAAAGTTTAATATTATATATGTATAAGAATATGGTCAGTCAAATCGCTAGTATGCCTCATTCACGAAGCTAATCTATAAGGGGGGTATAAGGATATTGCCTATAAAATGGTAGTTGAATGGGTGTCCACTCTCACCCACCGCTTCCTTGATTAGTGGAGGGTCGTTAGCAGAACGGATTTGATAGGACAACTACTTCTCATTAAAAGTATAATGATATTAAAGAAAGTACTAGAACATTATTTTCAAAATCCCAACTCTAGTTACTTTAGGAAAAATGTGAAAAGTATGCTAATCCATGAAATTGCACATTATGCTTTATTGGTCGTTAGTGGAGCGTGTGTGGTTAACCAACACACTAAAAGGCACTAATAAAGAGTAGTAATGGGTATCTCATAATTGTCATTTTGATGGAGCGTGTGTGGTTTACCAGCACATCAATAGTTAATGATAAAGACAATGAGGTTACCAAGCACATTTGCATGGTTATTCACATCTTCTTTGTGATCCTCGGCATCCCAGTCACAAATAGAAGAGCATAATCTGAGATTAAAACATGCCATTGAATAGTTTCAATGTATCTCAAAAGAATTAGGAATTTCACTTCGTTTGTTTTGTCTAATGGTGGAATTGGTGAATCGTCATTCACCTACCTTTATGAAATTTGCACTTGGATCTCGGCATCCCATTTCTAAGTTGTGAATCTTCATAGTTGGATCCTAACCTTGATATTATATCTTTGGGTTATTCTATTAAGGTATCTTGAAATCTAACTAAAACTTTCTTTCTTTTCAGATGTCTACTCCTGGAAACACTTCTGCTTCGTCCTCCTCCAACCAAAACTTCTCTTTGCTCAATATATGCTCCAAAGTCGTTATGTATGGCTCAAACTATAACGATTGGATGCGCAACATCAAGATGGCTCTTCGTTTCGAGAACAAAGAATATGTTCTTGAAAAGGAGCTCAAAGAGCTTGATGAGAATGAAGCTACTCCTGAAGATCTTGCTGCCTACAAGAAACATTACGATGATGCTACCAAAGTGGCATGCATCATGGTGGCAACTATGTCCCCAGAACTGCAGAGGTACTATGAGGACTACTGGCCTTTCGAGATGAACAAGGACCTTATGGAAAAGTACCATAAGCGAGCTCGTCAAGAAAAGTTCGAAGTAGTCAAGTCACTCATGGCTTGCAAGATGAAAGATGGGGAGTCGGTTGTGTCACATGTGCAAAGAATGCAACGCTACATAGAGCGTTTGGTCAAGCTCAATATTCACTTTGATGAGGAATTGGCCATTGACATGGTCTTGAACTCACTTCCTGAATGTTACGGTCAGTTTATTCTAACTTACCATTTGAACAATACTGAGCAGACCTTGGCCCAATTGCACAACTTGTTGCAGACAGCTGAGGCAGGGATGAAGGGTAAAAGTATACCCTCCACACCTACGAGTGCCCCTATTTTGGATATTGGACAGGGAAAGGGGAAAAAGAGGAAAGGTCCTCACAAACAAAACTGGAAGAGCAAGGCTCAAGCTGGGTCATCTAGTAATGGCCCAAAGGCTAAGCCCAATGGTTCCACTCCCCATGTTTCTGATCCAAAAGAGGCAGTTTGCTTTTACTGCAACCATAAGGGGCATTGGAAGAGATCTTGCCCACAATATCTGCAAGATATCAAGGATGGCAAAGTGAAGCCATCTTCGGCAGGTATTTACACTATTTCTGCTAATAACTCATTATCTTCTCGTTCATGGGTCCTTGATACAGGATGTGGTTTTCATATCTGTTCTGATTTGCAGGGTCTAAAGGAAAGTGAGGAGATAGAGCGAGGAAGGATAAACCTGATCATGGGAAACAGAAAGTCTTCACCGGTAACCAAGATCGGAGTTTATCAGCTTCTGCTTAGTAATGATGTTAGATTAGATTTAATAAATTGTTGCTATTCGTCTGAGATGACGAGAAACATTATTTCATTTCATGCATTGTTCAGACAAGGTTTTACATATTCTTTTAATGATTTGAATGGTTCAATTTCTGTTTATAAGAATGGTGTTTTTATGTTTGAAGTTTTGCCTTGTAATGGTGTGTATGAAACAGTGACTTGTGTTGATAGCCTAGGAAATAGTGTACTTAATATTGACTTGTCTAATAGTGTAGACAAGGCATGCTTGTGGCATTATCGTCTTGGACACATTAACAAGAAACGCATAGCCCAACTCCAAAAGGATGGAGTGTTGGAATCATTTGACCTAAAGTCAGATGATATGTGTGAATCTTGTCTGTTGGGAAAGATGACAAAATCACCATTCACAGGGTCTTGTGAAAGAGGTGAAGGTCTGTTGGATCTCATACACACGGATGTGTGTGGGCCCTTCAGATCAACTACAAGAGATGCTAATCGATTCTATGTGACTTTCACTGACGATTATAGCAGATATGGATATATCTACTTGATCAAGCATAAGTCAGAAACTTTTGAAAAGTTCAAAGAGTTTAAGCATGAAGTTGAAAATCAATTGGGCAGAAAGATAAAGATACTTAGATCCGATAGAGGCGGGGAGTATCTTAGTATCGAGTTTAACGACTATCTGAAAGAATGTGGGATAGTCTCACAATTGACTCCTCCTAGGACACCACAGTTAAATGGTGTAGCTGAGAGGCGTAATCGAACCTTGTTAGACATGGTTCGTTCTATGATGAGTCGGGCTTCGCTTCCCATTCACTTCTGGGGGTATGCCTTAGAGACAGCCGCCCACATCCTCAATCTTGTCCCTACAAAGAAGGTTGCCAAAACACCTCACGAAATGTGGACAGGGAAAGTTCCCTCGTTAGCACATATTAAAGTCTGGGGTTGTGAAGCTTTCGTAAGACGAGAGAATCACGACAAGCTAGCAGCTAGAAGTGAGAAATGTGTTTTCATTGGTTACCCAAAGCAGTCTTTTGGATATTTGTTCTACAGGCCTAGTGAGAACGTGGTCTTTGTAGCACGAAGAGGAGTCTTTCTTGAAAGAGAGCTCATATTCAAAGAGGACAGTGGGAGCACTATTGACCTTGAAGAAATTCAAGATTCAGCCAATGAAGGAACCTTAGATGACACTAGCACTCAACCAGAGGAAACAGTTCCTGTTGAACCAATCGATAACTCATTACCTCTTAGAAGATCCACTAGGGTGAGTGTGCCACCTGAGTTGTATGGTTTTCATATTACTTCAGATGGTGACACATTCATAAGTGACAGAACACTGGTAAACTTAGATGAACCAGTCACTTATAAGGAAGCAATGGCAGGCCCAGAGGCTTCCAAGTGGAAAGAGGCAATGGACAGCGAGATTAAGTCCATGTATGATTACCAAGTTTGGAATTTGGTTGATAGTGCACCAGGTCGTAAGACAGTTGGATGCAAATGGATCTTCAAGAAGAAGACAGACATGGATGGAAATGTGCACACATTCAAGGCTCGACTGGTTGCAAAAGGTTTCACTCAAACCCCAGGGGTTGACTATGATGAGACCTTCTCGCCAGTGGCTAAGATTAAATCTATTAGGATATTGCTCGCCATAGCTGCCTTTCATGATTATGAAATCTGGCAGATGGATGTCAAAACTGCTTTCCTTAATGGGAAGTTGGCTGAAGATGTTTACATGAGTCAGCCAGAGGGTTTTGTTGATGCAAAGTTCCCCAATAGAGTGTGCAAGCTTGAGAAATCCATTTATGGATTGAAACAAGCATCTCGCAGTTGGAATCTTTGCTTCCATGAGAAAGTCAAAGAGTTTGGTTTCTCTAGAAATGAAGATGAGTTCTGTGTGTATATAAAGGCTAGTGGGAGTATAGTAACTTTTCTGGTGTTGTATGTCGATGACATATTACTCATTGGTAACAACGTTCCAACCTTGAAAGAAGTTAAGTCTTGGCTTGGAAAGTGTTTTGCCATGAAAGACCTTGGAGAAGCTGCCTATATTCTTGGGATTAGAATATTGAGAGATAGAAAGAAGAGACTAATTGGACTTAGTCAGAGCACATACTTGGATAAGGTACTAAAGAGGTTTAGTATGGAAAATTCCAAGAAGGGAGAGCTACCTATCCAGAGCAATACCAAATTGAGTAAGACTCAATGCCCGAGTACAGATGTTGAAATAGATGACATGAGTCGTGTACCTTATGCTTCCGCTGTCGGATCGATCATGTATGTTATGACATGTACTCGCCCTGATGTGGCATTTGCTTTAAGCATGGTCAATCGCTATCAGGGAGACCCAGGTAGAGCTCATTGGATAGCAGTTAAGAACATACTCAAGTATTTGCGAAGGACAAAGGATTGGGTCCTTGTGCTTGGTGGCAATGATACTTTGAGAGTAGATGGTTACAGTGATGCCAGCTTTCAGACGGATAGAGATAACTTCCGTTCTCAATCAGGCTGGGTATTTTTACTGAATGGAGGAGCAGATACTTGGAAAAGTTCCAAGCAAGATACGGTGGCTGATTCTACTTGTGAATCAGAGTACATAGCAGCGAGTGAAGCGTCGAAAGAAGCAGCTTGGTTGAGGAACTTCATCGGAGATCTCGGAGTTGTTCCAACCGTCCAGGAGCCTATGGAACTGTTCTGCGATAATGAAGGAGCGGTTGCCTTGACAAAGGAACCGAGAGATCATGGTAAGACCAGACATATCGACAGAAAGTACCATTTCATCAGACATAGAGTTGAAGAAGGCCATCTTATAGTAAAGAGGGTTTCATCTGAAGATAACCCAGCAGATCCCCTCACAAAGGGTCTGAGTAGGGCTAAGCATATTCAGCATGCTCGGAGCATAGGACTGAAAGATGATATTAGTTTTAGTAGTTAGATTAGTTTTATTCTGAAACTTGTAACAAAGTAAATGTAATTGACTTTTGGTGATTAAATAATAAAGTATTATTTCTAAGTTTGGTTTCTGCCTTTTGTCAATTGTTTATTATAGTGTTTCATTTTTGCATGTTTTACTTCCCGAATAATAAGATTATTCAAACTCCACAGTCACTCATACTTTTGAAAGTAAGTAGTGAATTAAGACTGTCATGAACTAGATTGTAGATTGTCTAAGGATAGACATGGCAATAGAATTGCTGCAACGTTCATGAGTACTCAGAAATTGAGATTTGAGTACTGGATAAACCCTCGCTCAGAGTATCACTTCATGGAATTCATCACAAGTAATACTGAGACGATAATATCTTATAATCTTGAAACGAAGATATATGAGTTGCAATTTACAAGTCGGTCATGCATTGGTGATACGAAAACGCATCAGTAACTTGGTGTTATAAAACGTATTGTCATGTATAATTTGATGAGTAAAAGATACAAGCATATGAGTCAATGTTTATTCGTTCCTTTTGCCCTAATAGGAAAAGCGATATATGTGGGCCCCTCGATGATTTGGTGTTGACTTATGTGTTGGGCCCAGCCAGGAATAAATTGATGTGTTCAATTAGAAGTCCTACATCATCACAAATCAGGAATCGGGAAACATAGATTCTGGACAAAGAGATTGATTACATTCCATGTCTTATGTCTAGGGATATCTAGCAGAACGAAGGATTATATGATCACTTATCTTAGGACACGTAACTGACTGTGTCAGAGTTCGGCAGCAGCTTTTTGGAAGCTACAATTTGCTGATCAAATTTAGAAGGCATACTAGCAATTATAGTTACAGACTTATCCAAGTGGGAGACTGTTGGATTAGGTGTCTAAGCCCATAACTATAATTGGTATGTACTTGAATTGATAGCAGCATAGTCCTTTTGGGTTGCCCTCAACCTAGCAACTGGACAAGGAAATTATGAAAGGAGAGATATTAATTTATAAGATTAATAAATTAATATATATATATATATATATATATATATATATATATAAATGATTTATTAATATGTTAATGGATTAATATATTAATTAGAAATCATTATGTTTAATTAATTGTTAGCTAGAAATTAATCAGAATTGATTTTGGGGTTAAAAGAATTGATTATAAAGTGCAGGGACTAGTTTGCAATTAACTGATAGTTGAATGGAAGGATCCAGAACTCCCTTGGAAGGGGGTGGACTAAAACCCTAGGGGAAACCCTAGAGAATTCGTCCAAGGGGTTTGCAAGATAAGGCCTTGGGTGTAGTCGTAGCATTCACTAGCAAGCCTTAGGGAATCCGGTTGGGGATTCCAGTCAGGACATGAGTTCAGCAGAGTGCGGGTCAAGCGCGTGTTCGATCCAGTATAGATAGAGTTAGAGTGTTGCAAGTCTGCGGGTGTAGCCGTAGCATTCACTAGCAGCCAGATAGTGTTAGAGTGTTGTAAGTCTGCGGGTGTAGCCGTAGCATTCACTAGCAGTCAGATAGTGTTAGAGTGTTGTAAGTCTGCGGGTGTAGCCGTAGCATTCACTAGCAGTCAGATAGTGTTAGAGTGTTGTAAGTCTGCGGGTGTAGCCGTAGCATTCACTAGCAGCCAGATCGTGTTAGAGTGTTGTAAGTCTGCGGGGGTAGCCGTAGCATTCACTAGCAGTCAGATAGTGTTAGAGTGTTGTAAGTCTGTGGGTGTAACCGTAGCATTCACTAGCAGCCAGATAGTATTAGAGTGTTGTAAGTCTGCGGGTGTAGCCGTAGCATTCACTAGCAGTCAGATAGTGTTAGAGTGTTGTAAGTCTGCGGGTGTAGCCGTAGCATTCACTAGCAGCCAGATCGTGTTAGACTGTTGTAAGTCTGCGGGGGTAGCCGTAGCATTCACTAGCAGTCAGATAGTGTTAGAGTGTTGTAAGTCTGCGGGTGTAACTGTAGCATTCACTAGCAGCCAGATAGTATTAGATTGTTGTAAGTCTGCGGGTGTAGCCGTAGCATTCACTAGCAGTCAGATAGTATTAGAGTGTTGTAAGTCTGCGGGAGTAGCCGTAGCATTCACTAGAAGCATATAGTGATAGAGTGTTGTAAGTTTGCGGGTGTAGCCGTAGCATTCACTAGGCTGGTAGATAGCGTGAGCGCGTTGTTAGGACGCGGAAGGAACAGTAGTACCCACCAGTTCGGGTGTAGCAGTAAGGATATGGAAATCCACGGATTGGATTTCGGAATTACCCAGAAGGATTAGATCAGGTTGAGTCAGTGATACGACTGCAGGAGTGCCACTACAGTTGTGGGATCAGAGAAGCAATGGACTGTATAAGATTGCTTGTGATATAGGGCTACCACTGGTCATGTAGCAATCATTTTTAGCCTTGGGTTTGGTGACGTCAGGATTCGACGTATGGACTCGATCTGTTAGATCAGAAAGTTATTAGAGCCTCATTGGCATGGTAACTAGTGGCAACTAGCTCTAGAGAAAGAGTTTGTTCAGAAGTCGTGTGAGGCGACTAAGTGGGAGTCCTTTGGCTCTGCAACCGGGCCGAAACCCGGTACTTCAGATGATTGGCGAATCGGTCGAGACAAGGAAGGCCTAGATAGATTTCGGGAAGCAGCCATGTGGCAGCATACTGCTTCAGGCAGTTCAGTGTTCGGGCAGTTTCAGCGTTTGGGCAATGTTAGTAATTGTGCCCTAAGTGCAAGTACATGCAGGATAGCTGGTTTATTGGGAAGTGACAAGTCACTCACAGCGGAAATAGCTGAGCATTGGCCAAGTATAAGTGATCTACAGGGATAATTAGGTTTGTGAACCTGTTTTGTAGTGGGAATTTCGAGCTAGCAGGATGTTGAGGGGTCAGTTGAGAGATAAGCAGGCTGGTTTCATCGATAATGATTTAGTATGAGTGGTCTGTCAGGGGACCAGACCATCTAAAGGCAGCAGATATCAGACAGAGTAGATGTAGACTGTTGCGAGGAATCCTTTCACCAGTGGAATTTAAGGCTTTGCAAGATTGGTCATGGCTACCCTGAGGAGGCTAGGGTGTGCCCAGGATTATGGCCATGTTACTGGAGTAGTTGGCGTGTAAGGAATGGTAAGGAATGATTTCGAGGACAAAATCTAATTTAAGTGGAGGAGAGTTGTAACGCCCCGTTTATTTAAATAAATTGATAAATGTAAGTCCGTGATTAAATTGTGAAAAATTTCGGAGGTCAGGGTGCGTTTGGTAATTTATGGACTAAAATTGAAAATATTTTAAGACTTAAGGGTTTATTAGTGATTTAGGGATCTATTATGAAAGAAATTTATGGGATCAGGGTTTAAAAAGTAAGTTTTGGATTCAGTTTGTAAAGATTTCTGAGAGCAGGGTCTATTTGGTATGTTTTGTGATTTTCTTTGTAATGATTTCTGGATGGAGGGGCTAAGTTGGGCATTATGGCAATAAAGTTTATGGGACGGGGTATATAGGCATCAGCAGCCGTCTAACCCTAAACCTAACCCATTGTTGCAGCCGCCATCGTCGGGATTCTCCAGCCGCCAGAGTGAATCCGTAGTGAGCCACCATCCTCCCTCCGCCGATCGCCACCTTCCCCTATTGACTTCCGGCGCCGCACCACCATCCTCGTGGAGATCAGAAGCCACCATTGACCATCCCATCTGCCGGCGAGAGTGTGACCGCCACCTGCTGTGTCGTTAGAGCACCGACGACTGCCGGAGTCCGTTGCTGCTGTTTGCTGCCGGCGACTGCTGGAGACGAGGCCGACGTAGGAGCCGTCGTATCCCCATCTTCTCCGCCAAGGATGTGATGTTTGTGCGTGTTCTGTCGTCATCATGGGAGTGTGTGTGGGGCATGGGTGGCTGTAAACGCTTGAAGACCACCATGGCAGCCAACCATGGTGGTTGTTGCCGGGAGATGCTGCCAAACGCCACCTCCACCCCAAGACCACCGCTGCCGCTGTTATTTCTTTTCCCTTCACCCCATCCGCCGTCGCTCGATATTGCGTGAAGCTGAAGACCACCGTGAGGAACCACCATGGCAGCCGGCCATGGTGGCTGCTGCCGCCGTCAACTCCCTCTTTCAAGATCGATGAAGGGCTGTCGGTGGGTGTTTATTTTAGTGTGTACGTGATGTAGTGTGTGAGTGAGGAATCTTTGGCCGGAATCTGAAAAGAAGTCATCGCCACCACCGTGAGGTGGTGGCTGCCGCCAAGCACCACCGCCGGCTACCACATTGTGGCTGTGTGTGTGATTAGTTTAGTATGTGTGTGTGTGTGTGATTAATTGAGATTAGTTTTGTAAAATGTAATTTGAATTTGGAATAATGAAATTGAACCAAACCACCACCGTGAGGTGGTGGCCGCCGCCGTGAGCCGCCATGGACCACCACTACCCGAGGTGGTAGTGGGTGGTGCCCCACTAGCAAACCCTAATTGACCTAGCAAAACCCTAATGGGCTTAAGGATTAGTTTTGGGCCTATTGGGCCATGTTTGGGAGAAAACCCTAATTAGGGTTTAGAAAACCCTAATTGCAAGTATTTAGGCCTTGGACTTATTGGACCCACTTTTGGGCCATTGAGATTGGATTGTGTATTAAGCCCAATTTCTCCATGTCAATTATCTAGTAGAGTAAAGGACTTAATGGATTAAGTCCTTAATGGGCTAAGTGAGAAAACCCTAATTTCACTTGGGCTTTGTGTTGGGCCATCCAAGAATAATTAAATGGACTAGAGTAATTAGTTGGGCTTTAGGGTAAGGCCCATATGAAGGATTGGGCCCAATTTGGAAAATTAGGCCATAGTTGGGGCCTAGATGGTTGTATGATATTGGGCCCCTAGAATGAGACATGTTGGACTGGATTGAACAATTGGGCCTTAAGGGAAGTCCATGTAGAGGTTTGGGCCCAATTTGGAAAATTGGGCCATATGTTGGGCTTTGATCCCTATTTGACTTTGGGCCTATGGATTGGGCCTTGGGCTTGGGTAAGCCAAGCTAGGAGTAATGCAGTAATTATCCAAAGTATGTATTTATAGTTATGTGTTAGAACCTAATTATTAATTAGGTGTTATTTTGGTGTTGACAGTTCGGGAATCTGTCATCTAGCAGTTGGGGTTGAGTCTGCGGGACTTCAGCAGTGTGGGATTGTGTCTACGGGACTTCAGCAGTGTGAGGTGAGTTTCCCTTCAGTAGGAACGGGTCTAAGGCACCAATGTCGGCCCGTTTAGATGTTAGTAGTACCGGACTTCGGTCAGATGCCGGGCGGGGCCCGATGCAGTGATTTAGCTTACCTATTATATGTTATGTGTCCCGGACTTCGGTCCGATGCCGGGGAAACCCGAGAAGTAGTTATGTATGCTTGATGTCTTTGTGATTCATGCATGTTTATGTTATGTGTTATATGTTCCGGACTTCGGTCCGATGCCGGGCGGGGCCCGATGCAGTGGGCGGGGCCCAAGTTAGTCCGGACTTCGGTCCGATGCCGGGCGGGGCCCGATGCAGTGGGCGGGGCCCAAGTTATTCCGGACTTCGGTCTGATGTCGGGCGGGGCCCGATGCAGTGGGCGGGGCCCAAGTTAGTCCGGACTTCGGTCCGATGCCGGGCGGGGCCCGATGCAGTGGGCGGGGCCCAATATTTGCTTACATGTCGTTGTATGGTATGTGTTAGATTGGGGGAACTCACTAAGCTTTGTGCTTACAGTTTTTAGTTTTGGTTTCAGGTACTCAGTATTCAAAAGAGGAGCTCGGGAAGATTGCAG
The DNA here is from genome assembly GCF_052849685.1 of Lactuca virosa. NCBI lineage: Eukaryota > Viridiplantae > Streptophyta > Magnoliopsida > Asterales > Asteraceae > Lactuca > Lactuca virosa. Next base: position 30,474,777 of record NC_136433.1, read on the forward strand.
TACACACACCATTTGTTCAGCCTGGGATGTTTATACTCTGATATATTTGACAGTTATTATGATATTTTGAGATACATTGTTTATGATTCTTATATGACGTTTGATGAATATGGTTTTACTACTGATTTAAAACGAAATTTTCGGACTGTGTTTTTGGGATGTTTCAAGTCTAGATCTCATCCTTGAAGTATATAGGACCTTAAACATCGAAAACATCAAGGACCATTAGATTTTACGACCGTAAACTCATGGAGAAATGGTCCATGGGCCGTAAAATCTACAAAGGGGTGAAATGTTGCCACAATCACTTCCTAAGGCTTAGACTTGAAGTAAGGGTGCTTCATTATGACTTTTAGGACTTCAAAACACAAAATGGTAGAAGTGCCATGGGTTTACGGCCATAAACTCATGGGTTTACGACCGTAAACTCCAAGGGAGTTGGTCCCAAAACCGTAAACTCATAAAGAGTTTACCCTTGGACCCTAAACTCAAAGGCAAGGCCCTACAACCCTTAGATGCAATCCTTAGTACTTATAACACTTGAATCAAGGTGTTTTTAATGTCCTAGGGTGTCTTAACTTGGTTAATTAGTTGTTAAATGACTAATTGGATACATATATGTGTTATTATATGTTAACTAGGATCCTTGTGTGTGTTCAAGTCTTCACTTGACACTTAGCATCCTATACCATCCGTTCATCCAAACCACTCACTACATGTGAGTTCATACCCCTTAATCAACCTTTTAAATGATTTTAAATGCTTTTATTGTGGGGGGGGGATACAAGTTGAACAATTATAGTTATTATATCAATCACATGTGATTGATAACTACCAGACAAGTGGATTTCTTACTTTTCAAACTGTTTTACTTCAAACTGTTTTACAAACTCTTTTGCATGTCAATTACTTTTATTAAACTCTTTTAAACGTATATTCTATTAAATGTGTATCTATGTAGATATAGTTATATAAGTAGGATTGAAAGGACTTAGGACTGATAGCCCACCTTACCTCCTGTTCCTCGTTTGGTTGTGGACTTAAGGTATCGGTTATTTGTCTGAAGGTCGTTTGAATCCTAATTATATATTATGTATATGTATATAGATATAAAAGTTACTTCTTTCTATTCAATGCCTTTGGGTAGCAAAGGTATACAAACATGTCAATACATACAAACAGCATTACTAGTAAACTATAATAGGCATAGTTTAGGAAGTTACTAATACTATTACTAGAACAATGAAACATACAAGGAGTCAGTTCATACATACATACTAGACAGAGAAAGAACATACAATACAACTAGTACATACTATACATTACAATACAGCTAGTACATACTATACATTATACTAGGGAACATACTATTGTGAAAAACAGAGAGAACATACATACATACTAGACAGAGAGAGAACATACAATACAGCTAGTACATACAATACATATACAAGTACATTACACAGTTATGTGAGCCACGTAACGGGGCATGACATCACCTGTCATGGCTCGTTTTGTATCCAGAATCTCCTTAAATGGAGAGCGTTGAGTTTGTGTATAGATCTATACTGGATTGACTATCCTACACCTTGCTGCTCGCTACAGTGGGACTTGCAAGTCTACGGGTGCCAAACGTCATTTCTTCCGACGTCTTACATCGTCGTGTTTATAGTCGGTAGTATGGTAGAGGCCAATCACATGGTACTTTAAATAACAATTGGTTTAAGGTAGTTAGTACAACAGTAGTTACTTAATACAACACTACAATACTATTTCATTTTCCCATTACATTCACTTTGTGATCTTCACACAATAAACAATAATGTAAAAACTATATTTTTGGTTAATGATAGTCAGATTTGGGAAAATACATACTCTTACAAGAGACACACACACAACCACTAGATGCCTTGGTAGAAGGCTACTGTTAGTAGGAAACATAGGGTTTTCTAGGAGAGTTCAAACAATTTACAAACAATTACAAACTTATACATTACATACTTACAAACACTTTCATATAAACACATACACTAATATACTTATGATCTCACCAGCTTTAAAGCTGATAAACTCTTTCAAAATAACTTGTATTCTCAGATCACCAGTAGACAGGTACCGGAGCCAGATTTTGAGAAGATGGAGCTCTTTCAAGACTCATTTCATATTTTGATTTACATTTTTGGTGTCTTATAACTTTACAGAACACACTTGTATTAAATTATATTATTAATGCAATGGATGATGTTGTTGCTTGTTTACTACTATTCATTGTTGTGATACTGAACATGACGTCCTCCACCCCCGAACGATTCCGCTGTTCCGGTTTTGGGGTGTGACAACTCACCTGACCAGCAGCAAGTAAAGACCCCGCTCCCGAATCTCAAACTAGCCTCCACCTAACACAAGGGATGAATATCTCTAAGTGATACTCTAATCACAACTCTAATGACCGAAGGCTATTCTACCTCTCTTTAACTCTTTGAAGTGGATAAAAGACCATTTTACCCCTCCATGGTCTCTACTACTTTTGTTGATCAAAGCCCCAAAGTCAACATAAGTCAAACTCGAGTCAACAGTCCATGTTTGACCCGACTCGCCGAGTGCACCCTTGCGACTCGTCGACTCCACCTACTTTCCTCAGAAACCTCGTGACAGTCCAGCTCAGCTCGTCGAGTTGACCCCCAACTCGTCGAGCTATCGCTTGATTCGGTTCCTCGGGAGAAACCCTCACTGACTCGTCGAGTCAACTCATGGACTCGACGAGTCCCCTCGGTCTGATTTCTCATTCAGACGTCCAAAGTCAGATCTCTCATTCCAAACCCTAGATCTAGCCCTTTAAGACACCAGAGACACATAAAGTCTCGACCTTTACGTTCATGCATGGCATAAATGCCTCAAAATGCCAAAACAAGCCCTTCTTAAGGTGTTAAGCACAACAACCCTCATTTGGATGAATAAAGTTGGGACCTTTGGACTCTATGGACCTCACAAGGTCCAGATCTGAGGACTAGGCTTCTAGCTAATCCATTTTACTCAAAGCCCCAAACCAAAGGTGGTAAAAGCCCTAGAACTCCAAACACATGAGATCTAACCAAAATAATGAGAAAGGTGCAGACTTTTACCTTCCTCTTGGATCCAACTTTCCCCCTCTTGATCCTTGCTTGATCTCCTTCTCTTCTTCTCAAATGATGCACTAAAAATCCCAAGATAGCTTCTCTCTCACTTTCTAGCTCAAATGACCTTTAGGGTTTGCTTCCAGGGAAAGGGTGGCCGCAAATGAGGCTATAAGTGCCTTTAAATAGGGCCCAAACCCTGGAAATTAGGGTTTCTCTAATCAGCGCCTACTCGGCGAGTCCCTCCTCGGACTCGTCGAGTCCACTCATTAAGTCCACGGGAAAAACCCGACTCGACTCGGCGAGTTGGACCCTCAACTCGTCGAGTCTCTTCTTTAATCACAAGATCAAACTACACGATAATATCCCTGAAAATCCGGATGTTACAATTCTCCCCCACTTGAGTTAGATTTCGCCCTCGAAATCACTCCTTAACCACTCACATAATGAAATCATCAACCCAAAAAGGCACCACCGAAAGGATCTTATACTACACCGATATCTTTCTCTATGGACACCTGAAACCACACTAAACTCCCAAGACCAGAACTGAACCAACTCTTCCGTCGCTAATATACTTCTTCCCACTATCTGGAAGCTCTAGTGGCCTGACCCGCCGCCAGACCGCCTACTCAAGCGATCACCATGATATTCGCTCCTCGAATATCAAACCCTGATGACTCACTGATCCTCTGATTCTCACAAGACCAAATCCAACAGTCGGCTACCGCTCACTCATATCAACATGATAATGATCCAAATCACGCCCCAAGAAACGAAAGGGTCCACACCCCACCAGGGATCATACACTAAACTGCTATCAGAACCCATCCGAACAAAGAATCCTCAACACTCTGCCCTTCAGACACAAGAGAATAACCAGGCTCGCTCAGAAGTGTCCTCAGACATCACAATCACAAGTCCCAACTTCGTTCTTCATACCCCTTTTTAATACTGAGCACTAGGTCAACTTCTGACTCTACGGTTGAACCTCCAAAGGTCACCTATAACACATCTCAACATGTCTCACTGACTTCCTTCCCACACTAGCTATCTCGGCCCAGTGTGGCACACAAGTCACGAAGTTCGCTTTTCCTCAAGTGAATACGAAATTCGTTTCACCCTCGACCTCTGTCGAACACTACTCCCTAGATACGAGCGCCTTGCGGTACCTCCCGCACCAACGAACTGACCCACTCCGGTCCAAAACATCTGATGACCAACAATATTCCTCAAAATGGAACCCATCTCAGAATCCGGAGTCTCATTCTGCCTACTCAACGCAGTACCAGAGCCAAACTCAAACTCGAGAGTTCGATCTGACCCAGAGCTGGAACCACTCGCCCCAATAAACCACTCAACTCATGACTCATGACCCGCAACCCATGCGAACCTCACTGATCCACTTCTCTTTGGCCACGGAAACCACTACTCAATTCAGAATATAACGACTTTCGACAAACATGGAGACCCCAGCCTCGCCCCTGGTTCGACCTCAGGCTTCCACAAACTCAAATATTAGGGCCACCCAAGCCTAAAACTCTTCTGCGTCAAGCTCTGATCAGAGAGCACTTCATCACAACATTCTCTCGCTGACTAGTGGGTACTACGGCTCCCCGCAGTATCACAATGACCTCTCACTGAATAGTGAGTGCTACGGCTCCCCGTAGCATCACCACAACCTCTCACCGAATAGTGAGTACTATGGCTCCCCGTAGCATCACAACACCCTCTCTCTGAGTAGTGAGTACTACGGCTAACCGTAGCATCACAACTCCCCCTCTCTCACTAGTGAGTACTACGGCTCCCCGTAGCATCACAACTCCCTTTCTCTGACTAGTGAGTACTACGGCTCCCCGTAGCATCACAACACCCTCTCTCTGACTAGTGAGTACTACGGCTAACCGTAGCATCACAACTCCCTCTCTCTTACTAATGAGTACTACGGCTCCCCGTAGCATCACAACACCCTTTCTCTGACTCGTAACCCCACAATCTCATTCTCACGCCAACACGACACTACTTCCACTAACTCATGCTCCGCGGACTAACATAGATAGGTACACCCACACTTGTCCTTATTTATGCATCACAGATTCTGACAGCAACCGCCATGACAAAACATCCTTCCCTGCTGGAATCCACATTCTTAGCTAATCCCTCTAGATGTCAATATCCGAAGGGCTCCCACTGGAACCGTAGACACCTGATACACCACTCGTCATCTCAAACTCAAACTCAAAATAATTTGAGATTTAGGACATTAAACTCGGATACCCCGGAATACCATCACAACGCCTCGTAGTGCCTTGACTCTACCACTGATCTCATACTCAAGGCATCATACTCCTCGGAATCTCGCAACCGGTCTTTCTCTCGTGTCTCTTGTAACCCCGGAATACTCCATCTCCCAAATTAAAAGACGGAGAAATTGCCAACGACTCAGAACACGAAGATGACAATCTGAAACTTCCTCCTCTATTGCTCAAAACTCATGCAAGAATACTCATAACGACCCTGAATTTGGTTGCCCAATCAACTTCTTCCCTTCCCATACTGCATATAATAGCCCATACTCTGAACCAGAAATTCTCAACCGCCGAACTAACCTCACAAGCCAACCACCTCGAATTCACCATTTTAACTTTGAAGGATTCCTAACCACCACAAGGTCTCCGACCAACGGCCACTCGCCCTGGAGACACTCATCCTTTCTGAAACACGTGCCACATGCCCTATTTCACTCGGCACCTCTCCTTGACCACCAAAAACCCCGGTCTTAGGAATCCGCACCGCAGGCCTCTCTATCCAGTTCTCTAACCGCTCTTGAACAAATCTCGGATCTCCTCAAAAGTACCCGGTTCTCCCCCACTCAGGGTTCGAACCATCACTAATTGGTTCGCCAACAATCTAACCCACAGACTGTTTTTTACCACTAACATCGCACCTACTCTTGGAAGGTGATACGTAATGCTCGATGATCTCCCCGATGGGGATCGAGAAAATTCCAAATACCCCGAATCTCCGATGGAATCCTCAGAAACCTCTCATCATGACTACCTCTATTCATTCTGAATCTCGTACTATCCCACTATCGGACATCTCAACTGTCCAGTCGTAACGCTGACTCTCAGTCTGAAAATAACGAACTAACATATCCTCATCCTCGACTCTTCAACCAACGTTCCATCACGTGGGTTGTAATAAGATTGGAGTACTCATTACCACACTCGATACTCATCATAGACAATAAGAACCACCTCCCCAATATCCTCTTCTTGATCGTCTGCCGCTGCAGCTAATACATGCCCTACTATGCTCGAGTAGGGTGTATCCTTGTCCTTAACCATCACAGTCCCCGCTGACAACCTGCTCATGCTCTAACATTACCTCCTGGCAGACATACTGTCCAAATACTCTGATGGAAGGTCGCCATCAATGCTAACCCGCAGGGTTCTACCCCCAAGCTCGGAAACCGAATTCTCAACACCTCTTATGTTTCCCACAGGAAACGGAAATAATATTATCTATGTCACAGAAGGTGACATCTCCACTATCGGCTGATTTCTCGACTCATGCCGCAATCCTCCATAACTGCCATCTCTACTCATCCTTGAGCCTTGCAACTTCATCTGCCATCTTACCAAAAATTCCTCGGAGCTAACTCGATTTCCCTTTCAAGGGATGCTCCTCAAAAACTCGTTCATCATGGCCCTATGACCCCATACTCTTTCACCTCTGATCTCGGTCTAACCAATCACCACGGAATAACTGGTAGAACTAATAACACTAACTGCCACGGGTCATGGTACTCGAACCATATGGCCACCTCTCGATCTGCTATGAATCATGGTACCCGAACCATGTTATCTCTTCCCAATCCGCTATGAATCATGGTACTCGAACCATGACATCACCTCTTGATCTGCTACAAATCATGGTACTCGAACCATGGAATCACCTCTCGACCTGCTACAAATCATGGTACACGAACCATGAAATCACCTCTCGACCTGCTGCAAATCATGGTACACGAACCATGAAATCACCTCTCGATCTGCTGTAAATCATGGTACTCAAACCATGGAATCAACTCTCGATCTGCTGCAAATCATGGTACACAAACCACGAAATTACCTCTCAATCTGCTACAAATCATGGTACTCGAACCATGAAATCACCTCTCGATCTGCTACTTAAAACCTCTGGAATGTTCCCTGTATCGAGTATGGGTCCTCTGCTTTCAGTAGTACGGGCCCATACCACCTGCCACATCTACCCATACTTTCCACACGGACCATCCCCGAGTTCCTAAGTAGCTGCTCGACCTTCTCAATCACCAACCCCTTCATGCGTGTTCGCTCCTCTGCAAAATATTCTACTCTGTCAGCGTACTCATCTGACTAGGGTCAAACTTTCCTAGGCTCTTCCTAGGTCCTCACACTTCTCCGCCATCAGCTGCTGAAGAACTCCTTATGATGACAGCCATCTACCTCCTGAATATCGTAGTAGCTGACTCTCATCATCAAGAGTTCCACAAAGCACGAAGCAAGCAACACTCGAGCATCGAATAATCTCTACCAACATGTAAAACCACTCTAGGTCATTACCCACTTGCTCTCCTCATACTCTAAGGATACCACCGAACCCAAGCAACTTTACCCCACGCGGGCATCTGACTACTCCCTCAGTAGACTCCTCAAATGCTCATCTAGGTATCTCTCCTAGATTACTCCTCTACTCAAATCCCTCTCTAGAGGATCCCAGCTGGATACTCTTACTCAGCACATACTCGAAAGCACATTACAGATAACAGTAACTCCTAGGCTAAGGCATCACAAATCAGGCCACTCTAGTCCTAACATATGAAATACCTAGCCTATCTCTAGCAAGCATAATATCTTATAGCATACCTCATAAATATCTCATAATACAAACATAAGGGTATTTTGGGAAATCACCGTTCAGGCTCTGGCTGATTGTACACACTGCTCCTTCTTTTTTTCTCTTAGAAACTCTTGTTCGCTTTAGAAAAATCATTTCTTTAAAAAAATTTCTCAAATCCTCAGTTTGAGTCCAGATTTACCCGAAGGCGCCTCCGAATCCCTCAAACCAAGGCTCTGATACCAACTTGTAACACCGTAATTTTTCAAACAGATTTTTCATTTTAAAATCGCATACTTTTCATAACATATTGTATAGAAATCTCGTTTATTCAAATTACAAAACACAACTCCATTAATAATCCAGGATCCTCAAAATATAACTCTTTCTCTGGTGTGTACAATCAAGCCGGTGCCGTCCCGCGATCCTGAGAAAACCTGAAACACATAACACATAACACGGTAAGCACAAAGCTTAGTGAGTTCCCCAAAATACCACATATAACACATATTAGCCACTCGAGGCTATAACTCTGTGGGCCCTTTGGCCCTAACTCTGTGGACCCTCTGGTCCTAACTCTGTAGACCTTCCGGTCCTAACTCTGTAAACTCTGGAATACACACAGCATAAATCACATAGAAATAATGCAGTGCAACACATCACATACATAGCATACAAGATACTCTCTCACATAACTCTAATTACCACTCAAGGTAAAGTATAGTGAGAAGACTCACCTGACCAGCAGCAAGTAAAGACCCCGCTCCCGAATCTCGAACTAGCCTCCACCTAACACAAGGGATGAATATCTCTAAGTGATACTCTAATCATAACTCTAATGACCGAAGGCTATTCTTCCTCTCTTTAACTCTTTGAAGTGGATAAAAGACCATTTTACCCCTCCATGGTCTCTACTACTTATGTTGATCAAAGCCCCAAAGTCAACAGAAGTCAAACTCGAGTCAACAGTCCATGTTTGACCCGACTCACCGAGTGCACCCTTGCGACTCGTCGAGTCCACCTACTTTCCTCAGAAACCTCGTGACAGTCCAGCTCAGCTCGTCGAGTTGACCCCCAACTCGTCGAGCTATCGCCTGATTCGGTTCCTAGGGACAAACCCTCAGTGACTCGTCGAGTCAACTCATGGACTCGACGAGTCCCCTCGGTCTGATTTCTCATTCAGACGTCCAAAGTCAGATCTCTCATTCCAAACCCTAGATCTATCCCTTTAAGACACCAGAGACACATAAAGTCTCGACCTTTACGTTCATGCATGGCATAAATGCCTCAAAATGCCAAAACAAGCCCTTCTTAAGGTGTTAAGCACAGCAACCCTCATTTGGATGAATAAAGTTGGGACCTTTGGACTCTATGGACCTCATAAGGTCCAGATCTGAGGACTAGGCTTCTAGCTAATCCATTTTACTCAAAGCCCCAAACCAAAGGTGGTAAAAGCCCTAGAACTCCAAACACATGAGATCTAACCAAAATAATGAGAAAGGTGCAGACTTTTACCTTCCTCGGAAGCTCTGGACGATCTATCACTGGATCCAACTTTCCCCCTCTTGATCCTTGCTTGATCTCCTTCTCTTCTTCTCAAATGATGCACTAAAAATCCCAAGATAGCTTCTCTCTCACTTTCTAGCTCAAATGACCTTTAGGGTTTGCTTCCAGGGAAAGGGTGGCCGCAAATGAGGCTATAAGTGCCTTTAAATAGGTCCCAAACCCCAGAAATTAGGGTTTCTCTAATCAGCGCCTACTCGGCGAGTCCCTCCTCGGACTCGTCGAGTCCACTCATTAAGTCCACGGGAAAAACCCGACTCGACTCGGCGAGTTGGACCCTCAACTCGTCGAGTCTCTTCTTTAATCACAAGATCAAACTACACGATAATATCCCTGAAAATCCGGATGTTACATTTCAAGTATAAGTGGTCTGCAGCAATAAATGATTAGTGGTTTTGATCCCAATAGAAGTAACAAGATAATCGGCGGTTGGAAGCGTCTTGATGAGTCTGGGATGCAATGTGGAGTTGATGTGTCAGTGCTTCGTAGCGGGTTGTTTGACAAGGAGTCAGACTGGGTTTCGGTCGGGGTGGTAATGATTATTCCTCAAGGGTTAGTTTAGAAATATGAAGACCTGGTTCGGTCGCAGGATTGGGAGTGTTGTTGTATGTGTGATATGTTCCTTCTGTTCGTATCAGGGTGTGAATGGGTTGTTTAGGTTGTTTGGTGTGACTGAGTGTTAGTAAGGAGCGATTTCAAGGACGAAATCTAATTTAATTGGGGGAGAGTTGTAACACTCGGTTTCAGATCGCTTCATTATTCGGGGTTGTGGCCCGATCATCAGTTGTCATAAGGCTTTGGGCCTTGGGGAAGAAGGGATTTGGCCCTTTTGGTTGTGGGTAATATAGATTAGATGATCTAAGAGTTCAGATGTGTTTCAGAGCCCAAGGGTATAATCGTAATTTGGCAGTTCGGGTCTTTATGAATTTTGGGTTCGTTGTTCGGGAAATTTTAAGGCGGGGGTGAGTTGATAGAAGTGTAGGACTTCTCGTCACCTTTCCGTGGATATAAAGTTCGTCGGAAACGGACTTAGAACGAAGGAGTTAGGGCCAAATGAAGTTTTAGGGTTTTAGAGGTTCAATGAGTACACGGGGCGTACTCGTCGTGTACGCGGGGCGTAATGGTTAAGTTGATCACGGGTTCTCCTTTAGTACATTGGGCGTACGAAGGGGTACGTGGGGTGTACTCCCTTCAGCACCAAACCTTAATTTTGGATTTTTACCCCTATATAAGCAACATTATATCCTTCCTCTCGACATTTTAGGCCAACCTCCATCCCCTTTAGCCTTTATTGAAACCCTAGAGTGCCTTGAGTGAGTTTTGGAGCTTGGAAGAGTGTTTGTGGTGGTTTGTGTAAAAGAAGAAGAAGGTTGAAGACTCATCCCTTGGAGAGGAGCTTAAAGATCCAGTGTTAGCATCTTTAATTCGTGACTTTTAAGGTATAAAGTCCCTATCTTGTATACTCATTGTATAGATCTTCTTTTGGGTTTGTTTATGGCCATTTTAGTCCCTTTTGGTTGGTTCTTATGGGTTAAGGTTGTTTCAAAGGCTCAATCTTGTAGATCTGGACTTTTAAAGGGTTCTTCAAGCATAAAAAAGCAAACTTTATGGTTTATTTGGACTCATGCATGTGTTAAGACCCTTTATTAATCTCTTTTGAGCTCTAGAGCCCCATTAAGCCATGCATGCAAGTAAAGTTTCCATAAGTCATCCATAAGAATCAGATTTGAGAGTTTGGAGCAAGGAGTTAAGTGGTTAAGTGCTTATTGGAAAAGGATGGGGTTCAGGGGAGTACGTTGGGCATACCCATCTGGTACGTTGCGCGTACTGGCCCCAAAGGGTGTACGCTGGGCATACTAGCTAATTACGCGGGGCGTACTCGGCCTGTTTGAGATTCCTTAAAATGTTGACTTTTTGACCTTGGACCATTGACCAGAAGTTTGAGCAGGGTTGACCATTGGATATTTTGGGCCTTTTAGGATATTGGGCCTTCTCGGGATAGGTCCATGATGGGATGGGACCAATTTGGATAGTTGGGCCTTATGGTGTCAAATGAGGGATTTGGGCTTATGATGCTAGTGGATTGGTCTTTGGATTTTGGCAAAGTAAGGAAAAGGGTAAAATGGACTTTTACCCTGAAGGTTGGTTTATTGGCTAGAATTCTTGGTTGAATTGGAATCAATTATTGATGAAATATTAATTGTTAATGCCAGTGCGAGGTTTCCGGTAGCAGCAATTCGATTATTCGGTTATCTTGGATTGAGGTGAGTCTTCTCACTATATCAATGGGTCGAAGGCACCAATGCCGGCACATTACTTGTTTTGTGGAATGCTAGTTGTCTTTGTGATACTTGCTTTGAAGACCATGGGGGTATCCCATGGCACTTGGATGTCAGACCATGGGGGTAGCCCATGACATTTCAAGGAAATACCATGGGGTAGCCCATGACACTTGGATGTCAGACCATGAGGTAGCCTACAACATTTCAAGGAAAGACCATGGGGGTAGCCCATGGCACTTGGATGTCAGACCATGGGGGTAGCCCATTGCATTTCAAGGAAAAGACAATGGGGGTAGCCCATGACAAATATATGTATGGTATGTGGTATTTGGGAACACACTAAGCTTTGTGCTTAAGGTTTTCAGTTTATGTTTCAGGTACTTTGGTTTTCAAATGGAAGAGCTCGTGATGTTTGCATGACACACACCACCTATTTCCACATTTTCTTGACTTACTCTGATATGATGTGATGACTGATACATTTGTTTCGTTTGGATATTTATGATGATGATGTTTTTGGAATATTGGTTTTATTAATTTAAAAATGAAATTTTTGGGTCTTATTTTCGGGAAGTTACATCTTTTCACGCTTGCCCATTATCAAACAAAAATTAAGACCTTGATCAAAATACATTTTGCGGTTCAAAAGAAAATACAAAGACAAGTAAACTACAGAGTTGATAGAATACGACAACCAGGGTTAGTCCAAGCGGATCTGACGCTCAAGGTAAAAAAATGACACCGTTAATAATTTTTTTGTAAACAACAAGCAAATTTAATAAAACATAAACGAAACCATGGGCTTTAGAGATTTTGATATAAGCCACATTTAGTGTTAGAACCAAACCATGTATCCATATTAGCTTAATAAAACACATGGTTTTGGGCAGGGTCGGTCCATTGATTTTCCATTCCCTTAGCGGGGTACAAAAATAAAGCCCGTCTGTTTGTATCGCATAATAAACTAAACACATACTTATAAAGAAATTATAAAACATGAGTGCAATAATGTTTATATTTTTTTTTCTTAATCCTTTTTTTGTTTCCTATTTTGAGGGCCACATGGTTGTTTTCAAGGAAACATATCAAATAAATAATACTCAAAAGGGTTAAAGCAAAGAAAGATAAAACCTAGATTCCTTGTTCCTTGAATAAGTCACTGTTTCAACTTTCAACTTTCAAGTTGCTATTGGAAATCATTTGACCTTGAGCAGCGATTTTGAAGTTCTCAGGATGGAATTCAGAAATCGCAAAATTAATATTACAGAGTCACTCAAAAGTCCAAAATCAGTAAGTCAGTAACCAATAAAAATTAGTAACATTTTCATAAAATATATTCAATATAGATGGTTGAAGAATGAAAATAAATACAAATCAGTAACCAAAATCACTACACATACAAATCAGTAAGTCAATAACCAATCAAAATTACTAAATGTCTAAATCATAAGTTCAAGATCGAGAATGTGAGTTCAAGATGCCTACATTCAAACTTCAAAAATCAGTAAATCACTAATCCAAAATCAATAACTCGGTAAAAGGCTAACAACTACATACCTTAGTTAGTGTAAGTAGCTGAGAAATCAAGAATTAATATCCCTCGGACTTCAAATTTCCGAAAATCAGACTAAAAATCACTAATCCAAAATCAGTACCTCGGTAAAAAAGACTAACAACTACATACCTTAGTTAGTGTAAGTAGATGAGAAATCGAGAATTAATTTCCCTCGGGCTTCAAATTTTCGAAAATCAAACTAAAAAACACTAGTTACTCCAAGTTCATCCAGGAAATCACGTGCTTGATACTTTTTTGTTTTCCACCTTGTATCTCTCATCCTGGACCAGATCATAAAAAACATTTGGGCTTTAAAAATTATATATATATATATATATATATATATATATATATATATATAGTACCGAGCCTAGATGTATGCTCCCCCCCCTCCGACCAAGGTGCTTCCTTGGGCCGTCGCCCGGGATGCCCAACACTTGGATCGGGACTCGACTCATAGCATCTATCTCTTTATCACTACTGGGACATTGAGTCTTGCTCAATTTAACAGTATGATGTATGAGCAAATCCCCTTTCTTGGAATTTTACATATTGAAACGTTTCAATATTTTATCTAAGTATGTACTTTGGTTAAATCCTTTTAGACGTTTTTTTCTAGCCCTATAAATCCTTATTCGAAGCATGTACGTCGCCTCTCCTAGATCCTTCATAGCGAAACATCTCCCAAGCCAAGATTTCACCTCTTGCAAATTTGGGACATTGTTTCCTATAAGGAGTATGTTATCGAAATACAAAACTAGAAAGGTTACAACACTCCCACTATCCTTGACATACACACATGACTCATCTTCACTTCTAGAAATTCCAAACTCTTTGACCTTTTCATGGAAGCAATGATTCCAACTACGAAAAGCTTGTTTAAGTCCATAGATGGACTTCTCAAGCTTGCACACTTTATTAGGATATATGTCATGTTCAAAACCTTCTGGATGATTCATATAGACATCATCAGTAAGCTTTCCGTTAAGGGAAGTTGTTTTGACATCCATTTAGCATACCTCATAATCATAAAAGGCAGTTATGGCAAGCATTATCCTAATTGACTTGATCATAGTCAATCCCTTGGGTTTGAGTATACCCCTTCGCCACCAACCTAGCCTTGAATGTGTGTACATTCCCTTCCATTTCAGTCTTCTTCTTGAAGATCCATTTTGCAACCCAATGTCTTCATACCGGGTGTTTGATCAACCAAATTCCATATTTGGTTATCGTACATGGATTAAATCTCGCTATTCATAGCCTCTTTCCATTTAAGAGCCTTAGGGTCTGTCATCGCTTCCTTATAGCTAGTTGGATCATCCAACTTCATTAGTGGTTTATCACTAATAAACATATTCCCATATGCAGTTATAGGAAATCCATAAAACTCGGGTGGCATACTAAATCTACTAGATCGACAAAGAGGTAATGACCTGTAAACAGGCACAACAGGCGTTTCATCCTCATGTTGAGTGTTAGTATCGACCAAAGTTTCCTCATCGGCTGACTCTTGAATTTGATCAAGATCAATTGTACTCCCACTGTTCTCTTTGAATATGAGTTCTCTCCCACGAAAGACTCCCCTTCGAGCTACAAATATCACATTTTCATTTGTTCTAAAACAAGTATCCAAAGGACTTTTGTGGGTAACCAATGAACATACACTACTAGATCGATGAAGCGGTAATGACTTTTCAACGGGCACAACAGGCGTTTCATCCTCATGTTGAGTACTAGTATCGACCAAAGTTTCTTCATCAGCCGACTCTTGAATTTCTTCAAGATCAATTCTACACATACTGTCCTCTTTGAATATGAGCTCTCTCTCTCACGAAAGACTCCCCTTCGAGCTACCAATACCACATTTTCATTTATTCTGTAAAACAAGTATCCAAAGGACTTTTGTGGGTAACCAATTAATATACACTTCTCGGCTCTAGGTTCCAGTTGTCTTAGGTCTCACACCTAACGATAGTCGCACAACCCCAGACCTTGATATATGCGAGTGAGGGAGGTTTTCCACTCCACATTTCATGAGCTGTCTTGGAAACCTTTTTGGTAGGAACGAGATTTAGGATATGGGCGGCAGTATCTAAGGTATACCCCCATAATGATATAGGAAGTGAAGCCCGACTCATCATGGAACGAACCATGTCTAGTAAGGTTCGATTTCTCCTCTAATCAACACCATTAAGTTATGGTGTTCTAGGCGAAGTCAATTATGATACAATTACACATTCCTTGATATAGTCGTTGAACTTGATACTAAGATATTCTCCACCGGGTAGCTTTGATTCAATTCGTTTTGCGGGTGACGGAAGACGGTAAAGGTGGTCGTGACTTTGTCTTGTTGTTCGGTGGAAAAATGCTCTCGGAACAAGCTTTATTAAAGAGGCCGGGGTGGTGAAAAGAGATAATAGGATGTTGATCGGGTTGAAGAATTCTCTAGAAGGACTTAGAGATTCGGGGGTGATTGTTGGAATCCTAAGTCGATGAGGACTTGGAGACCAAGCAATATAATTTATGGAAAGTTGAGTTTATGACAAATTAGTCATAAGTTTCCTAGTCTAATACAAATTGGTATGTTAGGATATATATATATATATATATATATATATATATATATATATATATATATATATACATGTTCATAATCGAGTTTATGATTATGAGAAAAGATTGTAAAAACATTGGTTTTGAGTTAGTTTCCGATTAATCAAAGAGTTATTTTGGTTATTTTTGTTTTGCATTCTTGTTTTCTAAACTTTATTCTAATTATTAAGAACTCAATGTGACCTTCTTCCTCAAATCAGACAAATAAAACAAGGCTCTGATTCACAAGAGACCCGCCAAATAGAAGCTTTCGGTTTTGAAAATCTGCTCGCACAGTTACCGATTTCTCGCTAGAAAACTTTGTAAATTAAGTTGCACTTACTATGCTTTAAGTGTAACTCATATTTATATTCATATTCGTTATTATGAACCTATAAATAATACCACATTTGAATATGAGCTCTCTCTCTCACGAAAGACTCCCCTTCGAGCTACAAATACCACATTTTCATTTATTCTGTAAAACAAGTATCCAAAGGACTTTTGTGGGTAACCAATTAATATACACTTCTCGGCTCTAGGTTCCAGTTGTCTTAGGTCTCACACCTAACGATAGTCGCACAACCCCAGACCTTGATATATGCGAGTGAGGGAGGTTTTCCACTCCACATTTCATGAGGTGTCTTGGAAACCTTTTTGGTAGGAACGAGATTTAGGATATGGGCGGCAGTCTCTAAGGTATACCCCCATAATGATATAGGAAGTGAAGCCCGACTCATCATGGAACGAACCATGTCTAGTAAGGTTCGATTTCTCCTCTAATCAACACCATTAAGTTATGGTGTTCTAGGCGAAGTCAGTTATGATACAATTACACATTCCTTGATATAGTCGTTGAACTTGATACTAAGATATTCTCCACCCCTATCAGATCGGAGCATCTTTATCTTCTTGCTCAATTGATTGTCTAATTCATGCTTAAACTCTTTGAACTTTATAAAAGTTTATGACTTATGTTTAATCAAATAAACATACCCATATCTACTGAAATCATCAGTAAATATCATGTAGTAGCGGTTAGCATCTCATGTGGCGAATATGTAAGGTCCAAACACATCAGTGTGAATAATCTCCAACAATCCCTCACCTCTTTCACAAGTCCTTGTGAAAGTTGACTTAATCATCTTTCCTAATAAATAATATATGCATTCATCATCCGACCTTTAGTCAAATGAATCCAATACTCCATCCTTTTGGATTCGTGCGATGCGTTTCTTGTTTATATGCCCAAGACGACAATGCCACGTGCATGTTTTGTATAAACCATTAGAAGAATCAATATTAAATACACCATTGTCCATATTATTCACACACAACAATTCCATACACATCATTACAAGGATAAACTTTAAAACTAAAGACACCATTCTTATAAACCAAAATTGCACCATTATCATTATCAAATGAATAACGAAATCCTTGTCTAAGTAAATCATGAAATGAAATTATGTTCCTTGTCATATATGACATATAACAGAAATTAACCAAATCTATGTTAACACCACTATCAAACATAAGCTCATAAATCTTGATCCTTGTAACAAGCGCATTACATATATTTCCCATGATCACGTTCGACTATCCATGCTTTCTCACTTTCCCTTAGTCCCTACATATCATAACAAATGTGAAAATCACATCCTGTATCTAGGACTCGAGAATTAGAAATTTGTGTGTTATTGATTTCGATCATGTATATACCTGATGAAGAACCAAACATTTTGCCTTTCCTTCTTTCACTTATTGGAGATATTCTGGACAACTTCTCTTATAATGCTCCTTTTGGTCGCAGTGAAAGCAAATGACCTCCTTCAGATCATTGATAGGGGGAACTTCATAGTTGGATTTCCCCTTTGACCCACCACTAGACTCTCCAATGTGGGCTTTCCCTTTCCATTTAGGTTGGGCGACAACCTTCCTTTTCTTCCCATTGCCTTGATGAATGGCCAGGACAGGAGCAGTAACAACAATAGTGAGACGAGACTCCTTAATGTGCGCTTTAGTAGTTTGCAACAAATTATGGAGTTGTAACTATGTCGTTTCAGTGTTGTTTGTAACGCCTATGTTTCTCGCTAGGCATTAGTTATAAAATATGTATTTACATCGGTCGAAGATTGTAATCTTTTATAAAAAAAATGAAAGAGAATTATTCAAGTATATATGTTTAGATATTATGTGTATGGAAATTGGACAAATATCATGTGTATATAATATTTGTGTAAAAGCTTATTTTAAAACTTAATAAATATGGCTAAAATAAATGTTAGAAATAAAAGATTATTTAGGATAAATAATCTAAACAAAAGTCGTAGTAATTGTGATTACAAACTCGTGCAAATAAACAACGCTTAAATCTGACTCCATATGAGGAAGTTATGATTTTTCGAAGTTTCACGATCAGCCCGACACAGTTATATGTGTCATAAAAAGTGAAATAAAGATTGGTTACTTTTTAGCCAAAATAATTTAAATGACGCTGCTCCAAAAGAGACCAAGGCATTTGATCGATGTTGTTCCACCCGCCGCCTGACACGTAAGGTGTGGTGCGCCGCCCTGCAACCTATATATATGGGATGTAAATTGCTCATTTACTCATACTTTCTAACCCAAATTCTCTCTAATTTTCCCTCACTTTGAGTCCGAATTTCTTGGCATTTTGAGTACTTTTGGACAAACAAAAAAGGATGGGAAAATCTGTTGAGTAAATAGAACTTCTTCAATGAAATTATAAAAAAAATTCTATGTTGGAATCCTAACTCGATGAGGACTTGGAGACCAAGCAATCTAATTTATGGAAATTTGAGTTTATTACAAATTGGTCATAAGTTTCCTATTCTAATACAAGTTGGTATGTTAGGCTATATATATACATGTTCATAATCGAGTTTATGATTATGAGAACAGATTGTAAAAACATTGGTTTTGAGTTAGTTTCCGATTAATCAAAGAGTTATTTTGGTTATTTTTGTTTTGCATTCTTGTTTTCTAAACTTTAATTGGTATCAGAGCGAGGTGAAGACGGTGCCGGTTTGATAGTCGGTTTTAAGAAAAATGTAGTCCTTTGCTGCGGGGCAGACGCAGCGGGAACTGGATTCGGTTTAAGGGGTGTGGATTGTTTTTTAGCGCAAGTTGAAGCATCTCAACAACAACCCCGATTTCTGTTGATAGGGCTTGTTCTAAGGTAGAGAGAGACCAACCGGAGGCGTGGAATAAACAAACGAGAAGACGTAAAGCGGGTAGCTTTGATTCAGTTCGTTTTGCGGGTGACGGAAGACGGTAAAGGTGGTCGTGACTTTGTCTTGTTGTTCGGTGGAAAAATGCTCTCGGAACAAGCTTTATTAAAGAGGTAGGGGTGGTGAAAAGAGATAATAGGATGTTGATCGGGTTGAAGAATTCTCTAGAAGGACTTAGAGATTCGGGGGTGATTGTTGGAATCCTAAGTCGATGAGGACTTGGAGACCAAGCAATATAATTTATGGAAAGTTGAGTTTATGACAAATTGGTCATAAGTTTCCTAGTCTAATACAAATTGGTATGTTAGGATATATATATATATATATATATATATATATATATATATATATATATATATATATATATATATATATATATATATATATACATGTTCATAATCGAGTTTATGATTATGAGAACAGATTGTAAAAACATTGGTTTTGAGTTAGTTTCCGATTAATCAAAGAGTTATTTTGGTTATTTTTGTTTTGCATTCTTGTTTTCTAAACTTTATTCTAATTATTAAGAACTCAATGTGACCTTCTTCCTCAAATCAGACAAATAAAACAAGGCTCTGATTCACAAGAGACCCGCCAAATAGAAGCTTTCGGTTTCGAAAATCTGCTCGCACAGTTACCGATTTCTCGCTAGAAAACTTTGTAAGTTAAGTTGCACTTACTATGCTTTAAGTGTAACTCATATTTATATTCATATTCGTTATTATGAACCTATAAATAATATTTATCAGTGATTCCAAGTCATAATACTAATTGATCTACTTACAGGAGTGATGTCTAAGCTAGATTTAGTGAGGTGTTTAAAGTGGATTTTCCAAACAATATACTCTATGTACCAAACGGGTCATACCTCTGATATGATCTTATCAGGTTATTTCTTATCAACTAGAACTTGAAGTATTCAATTGGATTATTGAGGAATCTAAACTATTGTTATTATAGTTTCGAGAAATAAAATATAGACTAAGACTTAGTGATCTTTACATCTAGGTTTTTTGAAAGGAAAAGCTAAGGTGTTGGGCGAAACGCGGACCTAACCACCAATTATCAACTTTCAACAAGTGAGTGCATATTTACCTTCATCTTCCAAATGGATACAAATGATTCTAAATGCTTAAATGTTATGTGCGCTATTTATTCGTATTTTCAATAAACGTGTTAAATAAAATAGCATGACATGATTTTTGCCTAATTGATATGTTGGATTAAATTAGTGATGTGTTTTATATTATCACTTAAAAAGGTTTAAATGTATAGTCATGATTATTTAACTCAACTAAAACACAATGGGCGGTGTACCTAGTCGCGTAGTAGTAAAGTAGAGTAAGTCAGGTATCGAATACAGGGAACAGTATCTCTAATAAAGGAAATAAATGCTAGAAATTAAACTAAAAGAAATAAACTTTAAATGGGGGGTTTATCTGATTTTTCAAGTTCATAAAAACTTAATTTAAACAATCAACTAATAATACTTCAAACTAAAGCAAGCAACTAGAAAACAAGATTTAATCAAGAATTAAAAGATACTTTCGTTTAACTTCGAATCCCCCCCTCTTCATATGATTGAATTCAAGATAATGGATTAATTTCGTTGGTTACCAAATAGGAGTTTACTAGATCTCATAACCAGATTAATTAGCATATATCAATTTATGAACTTTAATTTCAATGGTCAAGCAAATTAAGAATACCAAATTGATGTTATGGATTATTTGGACTATGTATGATAAAATCTAAAAATTACCAATCTATGATCAAGACAAGTAAACCAAGCACATATTATGATCAAATAATGCTCTCTAGCATAGTTATATATCAACTAACTTTTACCACCTACTTCTAGGATATGTTCTATCACTGACTCTAGCAATTTAATGATTATAAACTACTAGGTAACAAGTTCATGCAACAAGAACGATCATCCAATAACACAAAACTTAATGGAAAAGTAGTAAAGGCTAGAAATTTAACATTGTTAGATGTCATTTCATGCATCTTATAGGGTAGTTTTTATTCTCATTTTAGCATCATATTTTGTACATTTGCATGTCATTTATTTAAATAATGTTCAACTCATGTATTTCGTTAGAATTCCCTTACTGCTAATGTTTTTATGTCAATTTTAGATAGTTTGAGTGGAGCAGTGCTTTGGGAGCAGTTGGATGCGCGTTTGGAGCTTAAAATGGAGCTTGGAACTTATAGATTATGTTGCAGAATGAATGGAAGTTGTTTTGGTCAAGAAACATTCGATCGAATTGATCACACGAAGATATAACATGCAATCTAAAGTTAAAGGATGTTACTGGCAGCTTTGACCCCCTGTCAGTATTTTGACCATATCTCATGAACTGTAACTCCGATTGATGCGATTCAAAATGATCTGGAAAGTAGAAGAAATTTCGGATGTCTTAGGCACAACATGCGATCGTAGGTTTCCTTTATGCGATCGCATGGGGCCTTTATGCGATCGCATCTTTGGTCGTAACTTGTCTTCGAGGTTTTTGTGTGCCAAAAATTCATCCAGGAGTGAAAACTCAATACATGCGATCGCAGGTTGTCTACATGCGATCGCAGGTTGGCCAAAATTTCTCGAAATGGTATTGTACTTCATTTAAAAGACCCGTGACTCGTTTTCGGTAATACATGCGATCGCAGGTTGTCTATATGCAATCGCATGCACGTAGTTTTTGCAACTGGACGTATAAATAGACCCTGATAATCTTCCAGTAACCTATGTTGGCGATTCCAGAGGTACCAGATGACGAAAATACGATCTTGGAGGCGTTTCTTCTCCGATTTCAACGATTTCTGAAGATCTGAAGATTGTGGATCATCTCCTTCAAGTAGATTAGTAAGATTAGTTGTTTGATGTCTCTTTTCATTTGTTTTATCAGATTTTAGCCATGTCTGGCTAAACCCTAGTTTTCAGTTATGCATAGACAAGTACTTTTCATGTGATTGATCATTAGATCAGGTTTTTGATTTGTGTTTCTATCTAGATTCTTCAGTTTTGTTCTTAATGAATGTTTGATTTTGATTCTTGTTAGTCTGATCACCTAGCTAGGGTTTTATCATTCTAGTTAATCAGTTAATAGAATTCGTAATTGTTCTTGTCAACTGTTAAAGTAACAAGTATCAGATTGGTTCCGTTTTGGGATTTAACTTTGGTATAAACTGTAAAAATTATATCTTTACGCTTCCGAGCTTGTGAGAAGTATTGGGTATTGCTGGGAATTTTACAAAGAACTTAATGCAACTTTTCTGATCTTAATTAAGAGCTTGTTTGATTAGACAGTAAAAAGTTAGGGTTAACTGAAGAGCTTGTTTTGGTTAACTAAATAAAGTAAAATAGATTATACTAGAGCTTGTTAGTTTTTCTCAGTACCAGCTTAGATAGAACGCATCTCAAATAACCAAGTCAATGTTGATTGCATGATTAGGAAAGTCGCAGCAGAGCTGAAAACCGCTTTTATTATTGATTTTCGTTTAGTTTAATATCACTGCAATTTTTAGTTTTTAGTTTTAATTAAAACCCCCTTTTATATTCTGATTCTTGACTAGATGTGTCTGATGCAAAAAGGCATTGACCATTAGGCTGTGTCGCTGATGATTCGACCCTGCTTCCCTGTGCTATACTTTTAGTGCAACCAGCAGTGATAAATTTATTTCTTTAATACGTGCGCGACAACGTGTTAACAAACATACTAGGATGATGATCTATCAAACACAAGTTAAAACCAACTTCACAAATCCACAAAATAAGAAATCAAAACATAGTCAAAGGGTTCATCTAATTCAAACGAAAGTAAAGGGTTATTAGCCCATGATTATAGCCGAAACACAAGTAATCATAGAGTAAACTAAGTTCAACATTGTTTTTGGTCGTAAGGGTTTCTCAGGGGGTTTTGGTTGCTTTTGGTCGTAGGGTTCTCTAATTATTGTTCTTTAATCGAAATCAGTGCTCGTAAGGGTTTCTCAGGGGTTTTTGGTTGCTTTTGGTTGAAGAAATCAGCAACTCTCTTTCAGATTTGACCTAATGGTCAATAATTATATTTGCCAAAAATTAGCTTCCACGCCGTGGCAATATGTCTGCCACATCGTGGAAGACACTTTGAATACGTAGGCCTACAGTCTTCCATGCAGATCCACAGAAGCTTCTAAGTCTGGACATGTCACCACATTGTGGAATGTATGTGACCACGACATAGGAGATACTTTTTTGCACGCTTCTCTTATATTCTTTCCTCTTGATGCATGCTCCAACCTCCAAGTTTCCAGCTTTATCCGGTTTTGGTCATTTTATTGAGAATGTCCTTCTTTGGCTACAAAATATAATTTATACTTATTGGAATAATGCATATATATATATATATATATATATATATATATATATATATATATATATATAGCAATATCAATTAGTTTGGGTATTGAAAGGTTGTGTGAAATAGTAATGTGAGGTCGTGACCATGGTACTGTTGTACCTTTGTGACCAATCATTTAACAGATTATAGATGACGACCACAGACTATTCTAGACAATCCAATGGAACACTGGCGGACTCGTAATCTGTAGGTGTTAATGAACTGTTCATTCATTTGTGTATTATATCCCCCATGGTTGCCTTATATATATATATATATATATATATATATATATATATATATATATATATATATATATATATATATATATATATATATATATTGATATGGAATCTCCAAAGCAGTAGTCTACTCGTTGCTTAAGTGATCCTTTAGGATAGGTCCCTTGTGATCATCATACCAGGATCAGGGAGTGAGAATAACAAGAATGGGTAATCGAGTTAATTATTTGGTGTGATATATATATATATATATATATATATATATATATATATATATATAAGATTTAGTTATATTATTGTGGGTTGATAGCCCAATGTGCTCACCACCCTCCAAAGCCTGGCCAACTCAGTTTCTTTGTATCACACGTAGCGGTATGAATGTACATGGATAATGATGTTTGAATTTGTTGAGAGATTTAAGGAGTTTTAGGCCATAGAATAATAAACCATTGTAGGGCCTGTAATGACTAGTTTATGTTTATGATATTGTATCAGTGTTGACATCCAAAGTTTTTAATATTAATGAAAAACGTTTCTTTGAATTTTTTTTATAAATGTTATGGGAAAAATTTCCGCACTAATAAAAGAATACTCTGTTTCAAATAAACATAAATAAAAGGTCTTTTTTCGGGCCATAAAATTGGGGATGCACATTGTTCAAATGATAGGTTGAGGTAAATTGATCATAACAACTAGGCAAAGAATTAAGAACTATATCAATGGCCAACTCTTTGTCAAAATTCACATTGAGCTTGTCAAGCCTTTCCACGTGTTTCTGCATCTTTTGCACATGAGCATGTACAAATTCTCCTCCCTTTATCTTACACACCGTTATGGAATTGACGACTTTAAAGAGTTATTGTCTTGCTTTCTTGTGAAACATTTCAGCAAGTTGCAAGTTCATTTCATATGGCCAGTAGTCCTCATAAGACTTTTGGAGTTCCAGCGACATAGTGGCTATCATGATACAAGCAACCTTTGTAGTAGGGGTGAGCAAAAACTGCACCGCAACTAAAATTAACCCCAAAAACCGAATAAACCGCAACCGCAATAAAAACCGATGGTGAGGTTTTCTGTTTTTCAAAAACCGCAAATTTGCGGTGCGGTGCGGTTATTAGTTTTCAAAAAACTGCAAAAAACCGCACCGCACCGCCTATATTATATACAATTTTTTTTATTAATTATTAATATATTAAATATTAAAAATAAGACAAGTTTCATTGATGAAAGATTGATAAAATACTAGAAGACAAAAGTGTTGGTTTTTTGTGATGTTTAACTTTGAAAAATGGTGAAATTAGACAATTTTAAGATATTTATTGTTAATTACTATTGATTTGACGTTTTTAAGATATTAGTTGTTTGTGATTTAAGTTAATTGTCTTATATCTTATGGTTTTTTTATTATTACAAGTAATATGTTTGAACTCTTAAAGCCGTTTGAGCTCCAAACTGTGGTTAAAAACCACACAAAATAACCACACCAAATCCATGCGGTTAATAACCGCAGCACAGAAAAAACAAAACTGCACCGCAAAAATAACCGCACCGCAAAAATAACCGCACCAAGCGGTTTTGAAAATGGATTAACCGCATTTGCGGTTAGTGGTGAGGTTTTGGCTAATAACCGCACTGAACCGTACTGCGCTCACCCCTACTTTGTAGCATCGTCAATATGTTTGTTATCAGCAACAATTTCTTCAGGAGTAGCAGTTTCCATGACAATTTTGGGAATTGGGTTATCGAGAACATACTCATTGTTCTCGTAACACAATCATTTTCAGATTTCACATCCAATCCATGTAGTTTGGACCAGTAACCTTTTCCTTCGACAAAATTAACAGAATAGTGAATTTTGAAATTTGAGCGATGAGAGGAAGAGGAAGATCACCATTTTCAGACGTCTATATAAGATAAAGTTTTAATTAGTTTATTTCAATCCTTAATATATATTAACCCAAAATTAATATACTTGAGGCTAGGATCCATATTTTCAATTCGTAATAAGAAGAGAGATGTCATAATCAAATTGCAAATCTATTTTAGGTAGGTAACACATTTTACCAATTTCAATCACAATGAAACTCCTAGATCTCTTGAGATTCATTGAACTGTCAATGGCATGCTTAATCTCGGAATATGCTCTTATTTTTGTGACTGAGATACCGAGGATCACAAACAAGATGTGAATAACCATGCGAACCCGCGTGACACCGTCGTTCTCATTTATGACCTCACATTGATGTACCGGTTAACCACACACGCTCCATCAACAATCATAAACTCGAGTTTTCTCGTCGTATTCACTTTGTAGTCCAAAATTAGTGTGTCGGTTAACCACACACACTCCACTAACAACTTACAAAGAAATGATGTGCGTTTAAATGGATTAACATACAAGTTCACATTTTCCTAAGTAACTAGAGCGGGATTTTTATGTGTTCTAGTACTTTATGTTATACTTTTTAACGAGATTTACGTCTTATTAGAACCCTTTCAGCTAATGATAATCCACCACACAAAGAAACGATGAGTGAAAATGACACTCATTTAACGGTAATTTTATATGTCGTTTCCTAATACATTTCTTATAGTGCAACTTCATGAATGAAACTTACTGTTGATTCAACTAACAAATTATTATTCTTTTACATATACTATTATATACTCTTATAAATATTTGTAAATTTGTATTTTAAACTTTTTAAGAATACAAGGTTTAAACCTTACTAACTTAATTAAATTTTAATTAATTAATATTTAAACCATTTAAGATTTAGTAATTATCTTTTAATTAAACATTTAATTAATTATATTAAATCTTTTTAAGAATTAAACAATGATCTTAATTAAATATTTAATTAAATCATATTAATTCTATCCCTTCAATTTCAAATTTAGGGTTTGACTATTTATCTAGGTCAAATGGTCAAATTTTAAGTAATTAAAATAACCATTAAAACTAGTAATTATCCTACAATTCGAAAAAGGCAAGAAAATTCTGAAATTTTGCTGGAGACTGGACCACGCCATGACAGGCAGAGTGCCACGTCGTGGTGCGACTCAACAGGTTATATTTTCGGTTTCTTCAAGTTTGATTCCAGTTTCATATAAGCACATATAATAGAAAATCTTGGGCTCTAATTGTTGGGATGCAAACCCAATCCCACATCGGTAAAAGAGAAACTATATGCTAGCACCAATCGGTTTTAGAAAAATGGAACCTTGTTGTTCTGCTATGTTGAGCATGGTTGGACTAGTAGTGATCCAAACAAATGGTATCAGAGCTACGGTCGTATCCCGAATGATATAGTTTGTGCAGATGGCGTAATCCCCAATAACTCCCAGTCCAACGAAGTTAATCCTGAAGCCTTGTATCGAAAGTCTTCATGATGGCCCAGGTCAGGTGAGCGTGTCCCGAGAGTATCGGCAGTATGAAAAAAGATTGGATATGATGAAAAGTCATTGAGGGGAGGCCAAGGGCGGAACTTGGGTTTGAGGGGAGGATTGTTGGGATGCAAACCCAATCCCACATCGGTAAAAGAGAAACTATATGCTAGCATATAAGGCAATGGGTAATCCTTTCTATCACCAATTGGTTTTAGAAAATAGAACCTCGCTGTTCTGTTGTGTTGATCATGGTTAGGCTAGTAGTGATCCTAACACAGATACCACCGATGGGTTTCTAGGTTACAAACATATATATATATATATATATATATATATATATATATATATATATATATATATATATATATATGCAACAGAATCATAAAACTATTTATAGGCACATGCAACCTAATGATCTATGATATTTTATCATTATAGCAACATACTATGAAACAATCAATCTAACCTACTTATTTGCAATAATAAATCAGATTAGGAAACATACATTTATTGTTGATGATTTTACATCACTAATTTTATTTAAGTGTAATAGGATTAATTTCTTGATCAATGTCACCTTGATAAATATTGAACAAGTTAGGATGGTGTGGAGTGCACATTTGTTTAAATTTGTCTTTGTTGAAAGTACACTGCTATGTGGGGGCGAAGCCCCGAATGAACAGGGATCCGAGGGCAGCGCCCCTGGGAGTGGGGTCCAAGGGGCGGCAGCCCCTGGCTGGATTTAAGTTCGTTTATGACAGTTTTTGGACAGTTTTAGGGCATAAAACTGTCAAGTAGCAGTTTTCAGACATGAAGTTTTTCTTATTATATGATCATTTTCAAAATCAGTTGGTACTTTTCTTCTTCATAACATCTTTAACATTTTCTCTTCTGTTTCTCTCATTTTTCCGAGTCTTGTCCGATTAAAGATTGAGAGTACCACCCAAATACTTTAATCTGAAAGTGTTACACACGATTCTCAGAATTTCCAAGTGTTTATACCCCTCTTTTCTAACATTTACTATAACTGAATATAGTAACTCTTGGATCTTCAACTTCACCTTGGAAATCAAGCACCAATAATATGGATGCATTTAATGGCTCACACCCAAAACTCTAGAACACTAGGAACGAAAATAAGATAGAGGAGGGAGAAGGAAAATCCGATTCTTGCATTGAGAATGCTAGGGTCAGATTTTGTGAGGCTAAGGGTCCCTATTTATAGCTAATGGATCTACAAAATAAAACCCTAATTTGGATAATTAAATATTAAGATTTAATCTCTTCAAGGCCTTTATCCTTATTAGCTATTAAGAGGGTTCCAAAACAATTCTAGAACTCCTAGAAATCGTCGGTGGTTCTAGAATTGTATTACTTGCTCAATTATGAATACTTACAATTCAACCCTTGCACTTTTAATTAATTATAATTAAATCCTAATTAATTATAAATTAATTCTACATAATTTCTAATTAATTTATTACGCATATAATAAATTAACAAATCATTTCCTCATACTCCTAAAGTCGTTTCTAGCTATTTCTAGTTATTGAGAGCAACCCAAAAAGGACTTTGTTTTTATTTCATAAAGTTATACAAATTTAGTTGTGACCTTAAAGACCTAATCCAACACTTACTTGGTGGATACATTATATGGAACTTCTTCTTTGGAGCTTCATGTTATATTCATCAACTTCCAATCTCCAATGAGAATCAAAGATTTCAAAGGTTATAATCTTTTCCTTTATATGATTTATTTATTCTTTCTATAATTGCAAAATGATCATTGGTGGGTTAAAATGGTTTTAAGTTTATTCACATTTTAAAGCTTTCGTTGCCCTTATTAGCGTTTTTGGGAAAACAATTTTGAATAAAACCCAACAAGGTAACGGTGCTTCTATGTAAGAAATCACACCTTGGGTGAGTCCTCTTGGTTGTGAGTCAGCATCCCTACCATTTACGTATCTTGGAGTCCTCGTGGGTGCAAATATGAACTTGATAGAGAATTGGAAACCGGTCATTGAAAGATTTCAATCTAAGCTCTCTACTTGGAAAGCTAAGACACCATCATTTGGCGGTAGACTCACTTTAATTAAACCGGTACTAGGTAATCTCCCTACATATTTCTTCTCTTTTTTTGTTTCCCCAATTGGGGTCATCAATTATCTTGAGAAGATTTAAAGACATTTTTTATGGGGGCGGGGAATGTAAAAAGAAAATCAATTGGGTAGCTTGAGATAAGATAATTGCATTTAAGGATGATGGTGGTTTGGGAGTGGGATTATTGAGAGCTCATCGCTCTCATAGTTAAATGGTGGCGGCGTATAAAGGTCGATTCTTCCTCACTATGGAGTCATGTTATAAAAGGAATTCATAACCTTTGTAAAAAAATCTGGATGATCATTTGTCCAAAAAATCTACTCCTGGACTATGGAATAACATTGCCAACATAAAAAATGTCTTACTTAAACTCAATATCCCTCCCGATCAAATTTTTAAGAAACAAGTCAAATCTGAAAATTATACCCTCTTCTGGCTGGATAATTGGCTTGGGATAACCACTCAAAAACTTGTTTCCTAATTTCTTTCAGATGGAAAATGTGAAAAGATGTTCGGTGGAGGAAAGAGTTAAAATTAGAGGTCCATCTTGGGATTAGATATCGATGTCGTCCACTAATATATGCTCCCATGAGCTAGCTGCTTTATCCTCGATTATTGGTAATTTCTAGCCTTGCTTACTCCCTGATTGTTGGATTTGTTGTATCACACCAGATGATATGTATGTCGTGGAAGTCCTCCACTAAAGGGTTCACTACAACCCCTACCTCATATGATGACAAGTTTATATGGGTTAAATAAATCCCCATTAAAATGTCGTGTTTTGTTTGGATAGCTAGAACATGGTGTATTCCCTCATCTTTAGCGTTGCAACATCGAGGTATTTCTATTAGAACAAGTGTATGTGATTTTTGTGGTTTGGTTGATGAATGCGATGATCACATCTTATCCTCATGCTCTTTTGAAACTACTACTTAGGAATGAATTCTGAGGTGGTGCACCATCCTTGTTACTAATTTTGATAAGGTGGATGAGATCTTGGATTTCACTGCAAACTAGGGCCATTGTCCTAAACAGAGAAAGATTTTAGTGAGTATTTTTTATGATATTCTATGGTGGTTATGGAAGACAAGAAACGACATAGTGCTAAAAAATCAATTCATCTCTCCAACTAAGGTCGATGATAACATCAAATCCTTGGTTTATATTTGGATTAGTGACAATAGACCTAAATATTCAAGTAATTGAGTTATGTATGCCCCTTTGTTTTGTAAGTAAAATATGTCCTTTGTACCTCTTTTTTCTCCCTCGTCTATTCGTTTGCTAGGCATGGGTTGTTTTATTTTCTTATTAATAATATTTACAGATTCCAAAAGAAAAAAAAATCGTTCTCTCTCGACATAATTGGTAATAGATATAAACTAGTGAAGGAACCCGCGTTGCGGGATTAGATCAGATGATAGACATGGCAGTAGATGTAGTTTACATTTGTAATATCTCGGCTTAATTCAGGAGTCGGAACTAATTTTCGAAAACGCTAAATAAATCTTCCTTTATAGATCTATAAGACCAAAATTACAAAAATACCCTTGTTCTAGTTACAAAAATCTCTATCACAATAAACATTTACCTTCATTACATTCATGTTACCAGGACTAATTGACAAATTCCATGGAATCCAATAAACCAGGTGTCACTAACCAAAGTTCATGTGTATTTGTGTGTATATACAATCATTTGGGTCCACTAAACCCAATGCAATTGACTCATTCCATCTATTAGGAACACTCTCAACACCAACTTCTTTCATGTGCTCCTCCAACTCTGGGTAAAATGTATTATATGGTGCCACGTGGCATCCATCAAAACATATCTCACATCATTAACTTTCATATATCAAACTAACAATCACAGAAAAAAGGTTGCAGTTGCATAAATGATTAAAGTAAAACATATTTATGGTTATCACAAACAATAAGTGGTTGTTGATTCACCCCCAAAAAGAATACACATTCGCGACAGTTAGCAATGAAGATACGCTTTGCTACTCTCGCACAAACTTAATACACACGACATGTTTTTTATACATCCAAAAGACATAAATGCCCTTGGAGACGTGTGCAAATTAAGATCTTTACCCTGTAAAAAGGTATGCCCTTTTCTTTTCTCACTTTGACATCAATCTTGTAAGCACTCATATCAGCTGTGAAGCCTCTAGCTTTAACAATGTCAGGAAAGGTCCCTTAGAGTATCGACCCGAGACAATTAATGGATTTACATAAAAGTCCGGAATACGAAAAGGGTATAATTGTATTAATCAGAACAATTAAGGGTCAAATTTTATAAAAAAAATTGAAATGAATACAAAAAGTGTGTGAGGGAGTGTACCTTATGTGACTCAAGAGTTTCTAGGCCATCAATGGTTACATTTTCAAGTACATGAGCTGAGGCATTGTTTAACAGTTTTGGTAACCGATCACTGATTAAATCTGGTAAAAATAAAGCTTTTTAACATTCTTTGTATATGTAAGAAAGGGCAAATTACAAATATACCCTCATAATGTTGATGAGACTGACCTACATCATATGCAACATCATAGCATCATCTTCCCATATGTGCAAGCATTTGCAAAAAATAGTGATTGCAGTATGAACCTGTGAATAATCTTGAATTCATTAACATGTACAAATTACAAATATACCCACATAGGGGATAATTAAAAAGAAGTCATACATACCTATGCCAAATGTGAAAAGTCTAGGAGAATTCATCCCTCCATCCACAAGGTCATCCTTTATTATATTACAAATATCTTTTTCATCTTCAACAGCTCCATTAGTAATAAGAAAAATGAAAGGAATTAACGTTTCTTATTCTTATTTTTAAAATATCATGAAAAAAGTCTTTCCAGTGTCACACATTCAAAGGCTAAAACACCTTTATGCACCAAAGTTATACTTTTTATTTATTTATTTATTTATTTTTATCATTTATGGTATTAATATGATTTTTGTTTTAAATTTATGCCGTTATGTTTTAATATGCTACAAAAGTCCATCTCATCACATAAGTTAATAAAAGATATACATCGGGCTCACGGGCTCCGGCTACTTTTGTATTGGTTCCCGCAAATTGACAAATTATATGTTTAGTTCACAAACAAAGAAAATTTTCCAAATTATGGACAGTAACCTGATGATTATACTATGAAACGGAAAACCAACATGGATGCATGAATTCAAAAATGTATTCATGTGGAGTGTAACTCTGAATGAAAACTCCATACAACAGAAAATCAGGTAAAAGGGTAAAATTGGAAGAATGAAGCAAATCAGTATATTATGCTGAGGATTTGGTAAACATGAATATAATTATCAAACAAAAATACCTACCTTACCCTAACCTGTTTAACTTAACCAAACCAATCAAATTTGAAAATAATTGTCTTTACCCTTTACATAAAGTGACATTTACAAAGAGCTAGCATTGTGTAGACAATAATCTTTTAACCATTTGTTGTTAAAGAGGCACTCATATTTATAAAAATTGACATAAAAATGCATTAATAGATTTATCATCAAGAAACCAAAAAAATATCATGCAGCAAAATTTGTAAATAATCATCTGAATCGTATCTATTGTTCATTTTGTTTGGTTATGATCATTTCTATTAGATTTTTAAAGAATCAAATTACAGAACTTACATCATCTAGTCTTGCAGTGTGAAGTTACATGACTTTAGCCAAAATGTCTGCATATAAGCAACCAAACAGATTAGAACAATAGAAAGATTTTCTTAACTATATAAAAAAAAACATACCACTTTCAGCCTATTTATCAATCAGCATTCATCATTTCCTATTTAGTCCATGCCCTAGCAGGTACATACTAATAACAAAATACAACATATAAGAAAAAAAAATACCTTTGTGCATCACAAAAATTAAGATTAATAAAACAAACTCTTATATTACTTGTGTGTTTAAGGCAGGGGAGTTGAATCTCTTATGGTAAGCATCCATAAAACAGCTTGTTTCATTTTCTGGTATAAGATCCATAAACGGCTCCATCTAGAATACCCAGTTAAGAGTACATTGATTATCATTCACCTACAATTACCCAAGAATAAGGTCAAATATTTTACTAACGATATGATGGAGTAAAAATACAGAACTTAGCTACATCAACAAACTGAAACATTGACATATTAAGGTACAATTCTTCCCATTTATCTACAAAAAGCAGATAAACAATCACACACATACATATGCTTTTGGTGAAAAACTAACAATTTCATGAGAAAATTGTCATTTCTCTAGACCTATTGTCCCAAATTGAGCACCTATGAAGGTAATTTAATTAAATTTAACAATCCAACAGGTGAAACATTACAACAAACAATTGGTGTGCATTGTACCATACCAAAAAACAGGAAACCATCTGTATTACACATAAATCAAAAGAAAGTATAGAAAAACAATAAAACATTTAGATTGGAGGAACACATCAACGTATCGGAACAAAGAACAAAAAGATCAATATTTGTCACCTGAAACAACAAATCAGATTCAAACCTTCATCGCATCACCAACCGTCACACCTAATTATAAAAACTGGGAGCAAATAGAGACAGAGAAAAGTAGAACTTCTGATCAGCTGCAATACACATCCGTGTACAGACGGTGGAATACATGTATCGACTTCTATCTCAGATTGTAGCTTCGAAGTTGTGAGTGTGACAACGACGCTGACGATAGGTGATGAGCGTTCTATTAGTAGATGGGGATTAGGATCTGATTAGAGATAGTTCAGTACTTAACCCCCAAATATGGAACGAACATGGAAGTAGTGGAGCTTGACTCGATTAATCGGTTGATGGGATAAAGTGTTGTGAATTTGGCGGCTACAATGGGCAAAAACAACGTAAGTAAACCCAATTGCTAGTTGGTACCAAGATGCAAACGAATCCATAGGCCATAGAAAACGAAATTGAGGGTTGATTTTGGAAGGTGACTAAAAAAATTGTAAAAGGAAACAGGGATTCGAGTTTTTCTACGATCTCTCTTGGGTGGGAGAGGCGGTGGAGGGAGCAACCGGCTCAAAAATGAAACTAATGTGGCAAATCATAAAAATGAGAGCGATTGAAGTGAATGGCGGTGGATGAAGGAAAAAAAGGATTCTGTGAGGAAATAGAACAGATACGGTGGGGTGGGAAGCACAATCGAAGAAGACGGCTTGAAAGCATCTGGTATTCAGATATCGAGACATCGGTGGTGGTGGGGTGTGGTGGAGTAATGTTATCGGAAAATAGAAACGGTGAAGGACAATGTATTGAGAACAGACAATCTCGGTGGAAGGAGAAAAGAACGCATGTAAAACAAATCACTTGCATAAACTAAAAGTAAACAAAAAAAAAATTGTCCAATCAACTCCTGTTCATCATGTAGTTCAAAATTAGTATATATATAAATTACATTCGATGAATCAAAATTTGACGTAGAAGAATCACCTACTCAAAGAAAAGTCCAATCCATAAATGCTCCCAAATTTACATCCCATGCCCTCAACGAGGTTACGAGGAAGCTTCGCAGTCTCCTTACACTGAACAGTAACACTCTTCTTTATAAACCCCCAAAATTTCAAATTCTTATCAAAATTTACAAAAACAAAAACTATGAAGATCCTGGACCTCCTTCTCCTCTTCCTCCCTCTCTTCTTCGCCATTCCAATTCAATCCTCATCATCACAGCCACATTTTCTCAGATCATCGACAAAAACTTTCAGTAATCAGAGAAGTGATGCCGCACCTCAACGGTACTTCGAAGTCACACACCCACTTCCCACCGACGACATTACTCCGGCATGCTCCGTCAGCGTACTCAATCACAGCTTCGGATACACCTACGGCAGTCCACCTGTCACAGTGAGCTACACCCCGCCTCCGGCGACATGTGAATGGTCCCTTGCCGTACTTGAATTCCGAGCTGAATGTAAAGGTGAGCAGTACGACCGTATCGCCGGAGTCTGGGTTGATGGAGTAGAGTTGTTGCGTACGAGTACTGCTCAGCCGACTGAAGATGGTATTTTCTGGAGTGTTCGGAAGGATGTGACTAGGTATTCTTCGATTATTTCTCAGCCCAATCTCACCCTCGCCGTTATGCTCGAAAACATTGTCAACGACGAATTCACCGGCGCTTACCACGTTAATATATCTTTCCTCTATTACTCCGATAAAGTCGCTAGGGTTCCGTTATCTATCGTTCCGGGAGAATCAGGAGCTAACTCGTTCAATAGAAAATTGATTTCTGTTAATTCACATGAAAATGAGAATAATTTAGAGGTCGGTCGAGTTTTAAATTCGTTGTATCCGTATAATAAGCCAGCAGATTTGGTTCTACCGATATCAGGTGCTCTTGATGAGGAGTTTTGGTTTAGAATTCAAGATGAATTTCATATCCAAACGACAAATCTTCAAATTTCTCAGAAGACTTACAAAGCGGTGCTTGAATTGTATGTTTCGTTTCATGGAGACGATGAATTCTGGTACATGAATCCTTCAGATTCATATGTAGAAACCAACCATTTGGCCACCGGAAGAGCTCACGGGGCATACCGTGAAGTATTGGTGACGATTGACGGTCAATTAGTCGGATCAGTGATTCCTTTCCCGGTGATATTCACCGGCGGAATCAATCCACTGTTTTGGGAGCCTGTTGTCTCCATTGGAGCTTTTGATCTTCCTACTTATGATATCGATTTGACGCCATTTCTAGGGCTTCTTTTAGATAACAAAAAACATTCAATCGGGCTTCAGGTTGCTGATGGTATCTCCTTTTGGCTTATCGATGCAAATCTACATCTCTGGTTGGATCATACAGATGTAAACGCTGAAACTGTGAAGTATAAAGTCCCATCAATGGAGATCCAACGTAAATCTGAGTTCGTACTCCTTGATGGAGAATTCGAAGTAGAAGGAGAAAGGAGTAGTCAAGCTACCGGATGGGTAAATTCAAGCTTCGGCAATCTGAAAACCCAATTTACCGAAAAAACCAAATTCAAGAGCAAGCTCAAGTTCAAATCAGAGGGAACTAAGAAAGAACTCGACCAACAGATCAAAAGGAAGACGAAAATCAAAATCTCAAATGAGATGGGTCAATTGATTGGAAATTTAGAAGTAAAAATAGATTACCCTCTGAAGATCTCCATGGATACTCAGCCCGGAGTAGATAAAGACACCTCTTTGATGATCACGAAGGTGGAGCAAGAACGAAGTGAGAGGTTTTATGGTGAGAAAAAATCTAGGGTTTTGAGTCACAAGCAGAATTGTAATGGTTCGATGGTGGTTATGGGTAATTCTGTTCTATCAGGTTCAGCCGATAATCATCAGAATTACAATTACCAGGATGAATTTGGTTGTTATTCTCGAAATGTTGGTGTGGTGGATGGTGATGTTGTTGGGGATCAAACGTTCTTCACTTGTGAAGCTTAGTTCTCATTCCACTGGTATTTTTTTGTTTAGTTTACTTTAGTTGTGTTCATGTAAAATAAGCTGCCATAGTTTTGAGGCATTTAGCTTTAGTTATGTTTGGAATAAAAACTCTATGTATGGTTGTAAATAATTGACTTAGCTTGTTTTTATGGCAAAATCAACAGTTTAAGTTTTCTTATGGTTTAAATAATTGATGTTATGATTTATGGTTGATGACAATAATGTATCAAGATTGGAGCTTGGATTTAGAAAGGTAAGCAAAGATTATATCTGTGCATTTGAAGTTGAATGGGGGTGATTTGATTGTGTAGGTATTTTGGTGACCTTTTTACAGTTTATTTGGATGATTTGAAAAATATTATGATGAAACCAGCAATGTAATTAAAGGTATTTTTTTATTAAGAAACGTATAGTGTTTTAAAATTGGTCAATAGTATAAGTAGTCACATTTCCAAAAAAAAACATAAGGTAATAAAATCAACATTATTTTCAAAATAAAATTTAGACTTGTGCCTTTTTTAATAACTCTGTTAGTGTGTTGACAACCGAATTAAGTAAAAAGATGATCGCCCACCGTGGGGCTCGAACCCACGACCACAAGGTTAAGAGCCTTGCGCTCTACCAACTGAGCTAGACGGGCTTTTTGTTAATTTTGTTTTATGGATAGTAAAATCACGAATGCTGCTTAATCCAAGTCCATAAACTTCAAATTTAATCATTTGAGAGATTGAAACACCTTTCGCCACACCTATTTATATACGCATTTATATGTAAATTCAAACTTGATTCTAATTTATACAATTTTATCTATCTAATAAATAATACAAAATTATAAAGTTTTCAAGTTCATAATTTTCTCTTTTTAACTTTACTTGACTTTGTTAGAGTTGATGTAACATTAAAATTATATTATACCTTTCTATTATTTCCTTTTTTTTACTTTAGGGTTATCCCTTAGGTAGGGCTTCAAGGAAAGAGAAATCTGTCACATGCTTAAAATGCAAAAACCTTGGTCATAACAAAAGGAGTTGCAAAGTCAGAGTAGTGCAAGTGGTGTAAGTAAAAGGAGTGCAAGTGCTGATGGTGGTGCAGGTCAAAGCAGTGCAAGTGGTGTTGGTGGTGCAAATCAAAGAAGTGTAAGTGTTGCTGGTGAGAAGAGATCAAGTAGGGCTGGTAAAAGCAGTGCAATTGGTGTTGTTAATAGGAGACCAGGTGGGGATGGGAATAAGGGAAAGATAGCAGTTTGAAAGCATCCTAGTTGTTTTATTTTGTAGCTTAATGTAATGGCTTTTTTACACTATGCAATGTGTTGATGTTTTTGTTAACATTATGATGATCTTTTGTTAACATTATGATGATCTTTTGATAACATCTTTATCTTTTGTTAACATTATGATGATATCCTACTATCTTTTGATAAAATCCTACTATCATTTGTATGTCATTCCAATTACATTCCAACAACATTACACAATTCCATTCTAATTACAATCATTACACAATTACAATCAAACCAAAGTACATTCCAATTATAATAAAACCAAATTACATTACATTCTAGTTAATTACAATCCATTCCATTCCATTCCACTACAATTACATTTCATTCCATTCCAGTCAACTAAAATCCATTCCACTAAAATTACATTCCATTCCAGACAAAAAGCAAAAACAAAAGGTTTGAAACCAATTACAATGCAATTGCAGTGCAATTTGTAAATTAGAGTTGCCACAAAAAAACTCAATTGCACAGTAGCAAAAGCCTCAATTTTTTATTTTTATTTTGAAGCTCTTTCATTTTGTTGGCATGAGCAGAGCTATCTTCATCAACCCAACATAGAAACCCACATCATGGTCCCTGCAATTTCAGTAATTAGGTCTAACTTTAATTAAGTGTTTAGAGCAAGTGAAACATCGATTAAACCTAAAATTATCGTTCCGGTACAACAATAGAATCACTTTCCATGGTTTTTCTTAGTCGTCGAGGTTCGTATAATAGTTAGATAACCACAATCACACCTTATCTCCATTAGCGTTTTTTGAATTGAAGAAGTTGCAGAGAAGACGAATAGATGTCCAAGTCGTAGAGAAGAAGAATGGCTGGCACGTATTTGAAAAGCATTCTTATAAGGCTTTTAATATTAAAAAGGCAAAAATACCCCTGGCCTGTTAGGCATGTGGGGCGTATTAACAAAGAGGGATAATGACAAATGGACGTAAGAACCAAGCGCGTATTAAAAGCAATTGTTAGGGATGCCCAATGTGCAAAATAAAACATAAGGACCAAACACGAAATTTTTGCAAACCAAAAGGACCATTTTAGTAATTTGTTTCATCTATAATGTTATCCTCATGAATTCAAAAATCACTATCATCACTATCTGATAAGTCCTGAGAATCTGTAACATCCCAAAATCATGATAAAATTTTTGTTTTTCAGTTTAAGTAAAAATCATTGTTCAATCAAACCCAAGTCATAAAAAGCAAATATCCAAATACAAATATCCCAAAATCAGAGTATCATA
Source organism: Lactuca virosa (assembly GCF_052849685.1). Lineage (NCBI taxonomy): Eukaryota > Viridiplantae > Streptophyta > Magnoliopsida > Asterales > Asteraceae > Lactuca > Lactuca virosa. The sequence continues at coordinate 30,514,107 of NC_136433.1, forward strand.
AAATCTCCAAAATGTATCATTGAAGGATGTGTATGATCACGCCTTCGTCTTTCCCTGATCCTCGGAAGTACCTGAAACATAACACTTAAATGGTAAGCCAAAGCTTAGTGAGATCCCTGAAATACCCCACACAACAGAACATATACAAACATGCATGCTGGGTCCACAGTCATCGGACTGGATTACCCTTGGGTCCACAGCCATCAGACTGGATTACCCCTGGCCCACAATCATCGGACTGGATTGCCTCAAACCAATCTGTCATCATACTAGAATGCCCCAGTCTGTTGGCTTACACACATAATAGTAAAGCCTCAACCCATACCGCACTATGTCCACATATGCAAAAGATAAATCATATACAACATAGATAATCATACATATCTACAAATCACTATAGCATAGTAACATCCAATATACTAGGATACATAGCCTAGTGGGCCGACATTGGTGCCTTCGACCCACGAGTATAGTGAGGAAAACTCACCTCAATGATATAAAGATAGCATAACCGAATGATGCTCCAACTACCGGCTCTACGGGTCACCTGTACAACACCCATGGACCAAGCCTCAATCTACTACTCAAACTATCCTAAATAACCTAAAGTTAAACTTGGTTAAAGTCAACGGCTAACGGTCAAAGTCAAAAGTCAATCCAGCTGGTCACCACGTCGTGGCCACTAAATGACAAAATAGATGAGTCTTAGCCCAGTCATCACAACGTAGAGACCTAAGCCACATCGTGGGTATTGGGTTCCTAACAGCTTAATGGGTTAAGCCGTCTTTCTTCGATTCTAAGGGCTCAAAAGCTCAAATCTAGTCCATACTATGGTCTAAGTGGATAAAGTTTCCAACTTTATCCCTTTAGACTCTCCAAGAGGTAAGGGTTTCACTCCTAGGTCCAAAAGGGGCAAAATATAACTTGGCTTAATTCATTAAGCACTTAATGTAACATCCCGACTCCCATGTATTGCATTTATTTATTTATTTGTTTTTGGGATTTAATGAGTGACTCGACGAGTTGTGTGTCCGACTCGTCGAGTAGAAATGGATCAGTCACGTGGGTTTAATGACCGACTCGACGATTCAGAGAGCCGACTCGCCGAGTTAGCGTTGTGTGAGGAAACCCTAAATCCCCGGTTTGGGGCCTATTTAAGGAAACTTATGTCCTCATTTCAGCCTCACCAGCTGCCCAACTCCCCTGTGTGAAACCCTAATCGGCCATTGAGCTAAGAGAGAGTGTTTGAGCTAATATTTGAGTGTTTTGGTGCATCTTTTGGAAGGGAAGAAGTGAGATACAAGCAAGGAACAAGTAGAGGCTGTGGGATCCAGTATTCTTTCACTTGGAGCTTCTGTTGAAAGGTAAAATCCATCACCTTGATCATCATGTTGTTTAGATCTTGCTAATGAGGAACTTTTGGGGATTTTTCCATATTTCCTTGAAGATTTGGTATGACTTGTGCTTGCCAAGCATTAAGACATCAGATCTGGACCTTGTGAGGTCCATAGAGCCTAAAGGTCCCAGCTTTATTCAGCCATAAAAGATTTATTGTGCTTAAACACCTTAGTTAGAGCTTATAGTGGCATTATGGAGCAAATATGCCATGCATGAACGTAAAGATCGAAGCTTTACGTGACATTCGAGCCTTGGGAGGCTAGATATAGAGTTTGGAGTGGTAGATCTACCTTAAAAACGTGTGAATAAGATTTTGACTCAAGGGACTCAGCGAGTCAATAAGCTGACTCGACGAATCGGCTAGGGTTTTCCTCGATGAGTCTGGACAAGGGTGACGCGGCGAGTTGACGAGACAACTCGACGAGTTAAGTTGGGTTTTCGCGACGTTTTGAGGAATAGTGGGGACTTGGCGAGTCACATAGGTGCACTCGGCGAGTCGGGTCAACATGGACAATTGACTCGAGTGTTGACTTCTGTTGACTTTAGGGTTTGGCCAATCATGACTTATGGAGACCATGGAGGGGTGAAATGGTGTTTTTCCCAATCCAAGAGTTAGATTTAGAATTTGTGATTAAGGTGTTAATTAGAGATAATTATCACATGTGATTAGGCGGAGGCCAGATTCGGTGATTCATGTTTGAGGAGTACACATTTCCTTAGCTTTCTTACGAGGTGAGTCTTCTCACTATACTTACCATGAGTGGTATCCATGTGTGACTGGAGGGTCTTTTGTGCTTATTTGAGTTATGTGATATTATGCATTTTGTTTGTGTGATATATATGCTATATTCTGTGTTTACCGAGATAGGACCGGAGGGTCCAAACCGAGTTGTGGAACCGAAGGGTCTTCACTGAGATACTGGACTGGAGGGTCCAACCGAGTTGTGAAACCGGAGGGTCCTCACTGAGACAAATGAACGAAGGGTCCACACCGAGACGTATGAGACCGGAGGGTCCATGCCGAGTTATAGCCACGAGAGGCTTATTATTTGTATATGTGGTATTTTGGGGAACTCACTAAGCTTCGTGCTTACCGTGTTATGTGTTATGTGTTTCAGGTACCTCTCAGGACCGCGGGAAGGCACCAGCATGATTGTACACACCTGTTCGAGACTATGTTGAGGAGTCTAGGATTTGACATTATTTGTGGATTATGTTGACATTTTGAGACATTTGTGGTTTTATGAAATACAATATATGAGTTTTATGTGCTTTTAAAAACGAAAATTTGGTTTGAAAATTTACGGTGTTATAAGTTGGTATCAGAGCCTTGGTTTGAGGGATTCGGATGCACCTTCGGGTATGTCTGGAATCAAACTGAGGATTTGAGAAAAATTTTCAAAAGAAACGATTTTTCTAAAACCGAGTAAGAGTTCCTAAGAGAAGAACGAGAAGGAGCAGTGTGTACAATCTGCCAGAGCCCGAACGGTGGTTTCCCAAAATGCCCTTAGTTGTTTACTTTATGATATATTTATGAGATGTTTATGAGATATTAGAAATGATGGGTTTGAGCCATAAGAACTTTCCTATGTGCACATGCAAACCCTAATGCTTGGATCTAGGTTTCTCTAATTGAACATGCAATGTTTCCAAGGCTTATAATGCTAGATCTAGAGATAACAATTGAATCATAACACATGTAATCAGATCTAGAAGAATACCTTAAGTTGCTTGCTTGAATCTTCTTGTTCTTGGAGCTTAGAGTCACAATTGTCACTCCTCTAATGGCTTACAAACACCAACTAGCAAGAGGATGATTTGGAGAGAGGGAAGAAGTGAGAAAATCGGCTCTAGGGTTTCAATCTAACAAGAGTGGCTGATTTCCCTCACCCATGGGGTCTATTTATACTATGAGCTACTAGGGTTACATCCTTAACCCTAATTGAATAACTTAAGCCCTAAGCAATCCAAAGATCCTTCTAGATATGAGGCTTGGACGAATTTAAGATATCCTAACCCTAAAATTCAGCCACCCTAATATCCATAAGGATTCATAGCCCAAAAACACAACTATCACACATTTGACAGTTTAAGACCCTTTATTCAATTAACCTCTTTTAGTCACCAAATTAATTCCTAATTAATCTATGACTAATATTAATCAAATAATATTATTATTCCTTTAATATATCATTCTCATAATATATTAATATAATATATATCTTCTCTCTTTATAAATCACCCTATCAAGTTGCTATGGTGAAGGCAACCCAAAAGGACCATGCACAACCGGGTCAAGTACTTACCAAATATAGTTACGGGCTTAGACACTAATCCAACAGTCTCCCACTTGGATAAGTCTAGTAACTATGAATGCAAGTCTAATCCAATTAGCAATCGTAGCTCTCAAAGACGCTGTCAAACTCTGATCTTATCAGTAACCTGTCCTTTAGATAAGGGATCGGTAATCCTCTGTTCTAGATATCGTGCGGACAATCACATGGAACATGGTCATACTTATTGTCCAGCAATTGGTTTCTCGATCTCAGATTCATTTGACATAGAACTTAATTGAACACATCAATTCAGTCCTGACCGGGCCCGACACATAAGTCAAATCAAATCATCGAGGGGCCCTGATATCGCTTTTACCCTCTTAGGATAAAAGGAACAGATAAACTTCGACTTATATGCATTTACTATCCACTAATCAAATCATACACAACAATGTGTTTTATAACATCAAGTTACTGATGCGTTTACGCATTATCAATGCACAACTAATTAGCAAACAATAAACCATATATCTAGGTTTTAAGACCATATGATATTACCATCTTGCAATCACTCGTGATAAATTCCATGAAGTGATTCCATCAAGTGGGGGTTTATTCCAATGCTCAAATCAAGTTCATAAGCACTCATGAACGTTGTAGCAAACATTTGCTATGTCTAATACACTTTAGACAGTCTACACACCAATTCATGACAGTCTTCATTCATATCTACTTCCAACATATGAACGACTGTGGACCTTTCGAATAATTCGATTATTATCAAATAATTCAATTATTCAGGAAGTCAAAACATGCAAAATGAAACAATAGGTAAATGATTAACATAAGACAGTAACTTTACTAATAAATAACACTCCTTTATTTAATCATCGAATGTTAATAACAACTTATCTATTACACGTTTCCAAACTATCTAATCTAAACTAATATCGTCCTTCAGCCCAATGCTCCTAGCGTGCTGCAAATGCTTAACCCTGCTCAGTCCCTTCGTAAGCGGATCTGTTGGGTTATCCTCTGACGATACCCTCTTTACTACGAGGAGTCCCTCTTCCACCCGATGTCGAATAAAGTGATATTTTCTGTCGATATGTCGAGATCTACCGTGATCTCTTGGTTCCTTGGTCAAGGCAAATGCTCCTTCATTATCACTGGAAAATCTCCACAAGCTCCTTTATGGCTGGCACAACTCCAAGGTCTCCAATGAAGTTCTTCAACCATATTGCCTCCTTTGATGCTTCGCTCGCTGCAATGTACTCTGATTCGCACGTTGAATCAACTACAGTTTCCTGCTTGGAACTCTTCCAAGTTACTGCTCCTCCATTGAGGGTAAACACCCAGCCCGACTGCGAACGATAGTTGTCCCTGTCGGTCTGAAAGCTGGCGTCGCTGTACCCTCGCACCTTTAAGTCATCACTCCCACCGAGGACTAGAAACCATTCCTTGGTCCTCCGAAGGTACTTAAGAATGTTCTTGACTGCGATCAAATGCGCTCTTCCAGGGTTCCCTTGATATCTACTGACCATGCTCAAAGCGAAGGCCACATCAGGGCGAGTACAAGTCATTGCGTACTAATCGAGCCGATTGCGGAAGCGTAAGGTACTCGACTCATCCCTGCTATCTCGACTTCAGTACTCTGACTCTGAGTCTTACTCAATTTGGCATTACTCTGGATTGGTAACTCCCCTTTCTTTGAATTCTCCATACTAAAACGTTTTAGTACCTTGTCCAAGTAAGTATTCTGACTAAGTCGTATTAGTCTCTTACTTCTGTCTCTCACTACCCTTATTCCCAAAATATAGGAAGCCTCTCCGAGGTCCTTCATAGCGAAACACTTCCCAAGCCAGGACTTAACCTCCTGCAGTGTCGGGATGTCGTTTCCTATAAGCATTATGTCGTCGACATACAATACGAGAAAGCTTACTACACTCCCACTGGCTTTGACATATACACACGATTCATCTTCGCTTCGCAGAAAGCCAAACTCTTTGACCTTCTCGTCAAAACATAGATTCCATCTACGAGATGCTTGCTTAAGTCCATAAATGGACTTCTCAAGCTTACACACTTTATTGGGATGCTTCGCATTGACAAAACCATCTGGCTAAGCCATGTAAACATCCTCAGCCAACTTCCCATTAAGGAAAGCGGTTTTGACATCCATCTGCCATATTTCATAGTCATGAAATGCAGAAATAGCCAGCATCACCCTGATAGACTTTATCTTCGCAACTGGTGAGAAGATTTCGTCGTAGTCAACTCCAGGAGTTTGAGTGAAACCCTTCGCAACCAATCGCGCCTTATAAGTGTGCACGTTTCCATCCACGTATGTCTACCTGGTATATTGTCAACCAAATTCCAAACTTGGTTGTCATACATGGATTGGATCTCGCTATCCATAGCCTCTTTCCACTTTGCAGACTCAGGGCCTGCCATGGCTTCCTTATAGCTATTAGGTTCGTCCATATTCACTAGTGTACTATCAATAATGAACGTATCCCCTTCCACAATAATATGAAAACCATAAAACTGGGGTGGAACACTAACCCTTTCGGAACGTCTAAGAGGTAAGGATTCGTCAATTGGTTCAACCGGAGTTTCCTCCTCGGGTTGATCGCCAGTGTTAGAGGTTCCTTCATCGCTCGACTCTTGAAGCTCTTCAAGATCGATCTGCCTCCCACTGTCTCCTTGGCTTATGAGTTCTCGCTCTAGGAAAACCCCTCTCCTCGCAACGAAGACAACATTGTCACTCGGTCTGTAGAAGATATATCCAAAAGATTTATGTGGGCAGCCGATGAAAATACATCGCTCACTACGAGGTTCGAGCTTGTCGTGAGTTTCTCGTCTGAAGAAAACCTCGCAACCCCAAACCTTGATGTGTGCTAACGAGGGAGCTTTCCCTGTCCACATCTCGTGAGGTGTTTTGGCAACCTTCTTCGTAGGTACTAAGTTAAGGATATGGGCGGCAGTCTCTAAGGCATACCCCCAGAATGAGATAGGTAGTGAAGCACGACTCATCATGGAACGAACCATGTCTAGCAAGGTTCGATTACGCCTCTCAACTACACCATTCAATTGAGGTGTTCTAGGTGGCGTCAATTGTGAAACTATTCCACATTCCTTGAGGTAGTCGTGGAATTCAAGACTTAGGTACTCTCCACCTCGATCAGATCGAAGCATCTTGATTTTCCTGCCCAACTGATTCTCCACTTCTTGTTTAAACTCTTTGAACTTTTCAAATGTTTCTGACTTGTGCTTGATTAAGTAGATATACCCATATCTGCTATAATCATCTATGAAAGTCACATAGAAGCGATTCGCGTCCCTTGTGGTGGATCTAAAGGGTCCACATACATCTGTATGTATGAGATCCAATAAACCCTCACCCCTCGCACAAGTGCCAGTGAAGGGTGACTTGGTCATCTTTCCAAGTAAACAAGACTCGCACACGTCATCATCCCTAAGGTCGAATGACTCCAACACTCCATCCTTTTGGAGTTGGGCTATGCATTTCTTGTTGACATGTCAAAGACGACAATGCCACAAGAAAGCTTTATCCATACTATTGGAAGAATCCATACACAACACATCATTTCCTAAGTTGTCTACAACCATCACAGTTTCATATATTCCATTACAAGGCAATGCTTCAAAATATAAAGCATTATTAAAATAAGCATAAACAGAACCCTTTTCATTATCAAATGAATATCTAAAGCCTTGTTTATATAAACCATGAAATGAAATGATGTTTCTAGCCATATCTGGCGAATAGCAACAATTATTCAAATTTAAATCTAAACCATTACTAAGAACTAAGGAATAAACTCCAATCTTGGTCACAGGCGACGATCTTCTGTTTCCCATGATCAGATTCATCCTTCCACGCTCCACATCCCTATTTCTTTTTAGTCCCTGCAAATCAGAACATATGTGAAAACCACATCCTGTATCAAGAACCCATGAAGTAGCATGTGACAAACTGTTAGATTTAATTGTGTAAATACCTACGAAAGATGGCTTGATCTTCCCATCCTTGATGGCTTGCAGATATTCTGGGCAGCTTCTTTTCCAATGCCCTATCTTGTGGCCGTAGTGGCACTCTGTCTCTTTGGGGTTCGAGTTGGGTTTAGCAAAACCAACTTTGGTTCCACTAGAAGAGGTGGCATCTTGGGACTTTCCCTTGTGGTGGCCCCTTGATGAGGCCTTCCTCTTCTTACCCTTCCCTTGCCCTATTGCCAAGACAGGGGTAACAGCTGGAGTGGGAGGTGATGCAACAGATTTATCCTTGAGGTTGCTCTCAGCAGTCCTCAACAAGCCCTGAAGCTTGCTCAAGGAGACCTCTTCCTTATTCATGTGGTAGGTCATGCGGAACTGGCTATAGCAGGAAGGCAATGAGTGAAGGATAATGTCAATTGCCAGCTCTTCATCGAAGTTCACATTCAACTTCAGAAGGCGATCAACATATCTCTGCATCTTTTGCAGATGGGTAGTAAGAGACTCTCCATTTCCCATTTTGGTAGTGATCATCGTAGTGATGATCTCATACCTCTCTTTCCTGGCGCTCTGGTGGTAGCATTCCAGCAGATCCTGGTGCATCTCGTAGGGGTCCTTGTCCTCATAGGACTTTTGAAGTTCAGCAGTCATAGTCGCGAGCATGATGCAATGGACTTTCGTGGCATCACGCTCATGGGCCTCGTAGGCCGCGATCTCATCGGCTGTAGCAGTTTCGATATCAATCTCCTTAAGCTTCTCGTCGAGGACATATTCTTTGTCCTCGTAGCGAGTGACCATACGAATGTTGCGGATCCAATTACTGAAATTGGTCCCATCGAATATCACTTTCCCACACAAGTTCATGAGTGAGAATGAACCAGAGGACTTTGACCCAGAAGCGTTGTTGTTTGCGTTCGACATCTGAAATGGAAAAAGAACAAAGTTGATTAGAAATGAATTTCCCAAATTAATCACCCAAATGAAAAATTAGGGCTAGGAACCAACAACATTATTCACAAATTAGAAGAGGGATGTCGTAATCTAATAAGTAAATAATTTGAAGGCAAGTGAATGTCGATTCGCTAATTAACCACCATGAAAAACGAAAAAGAAATTAGGTTTTAAATGTATTGAAAAACTCCTAGATCTTTTGAGATACATTGAACTTTTCAATGGCATGTTTAAATCTCAATATGCCCCTCTCGTTTGTGACTGGGATGCCGAGGATCACAAAGTGGGTGTGAATAACCATGCAAATGTACATGGTGCCCTCATTTTTACAGTTACCTATTCGATGTGCTGGTTAACCACACACGCTCCATCGAACTATAACAAACAATGAGTCACCCTTTGCCACCTTTGCTTAGAACCCAATTAATGTGACGGTTAACCACACGCCCTCCATTAATGTCTTAGCAAGGGTACAAAGTGTAATTTCATGAGATTGCATCAATTCACTTTTTCCTAAAGTAACTAAGATTGGGAATTTTGTAAAAACGTTTAGTTACTTTATATAGATTCATTATACTTTTAATGAGGAAAGGTTTGCCCGATCCTACCCGTTCGGCTAACGACCCTCCACCAATCAAGGAAGCGGTGGGTGAGAATGGACACCCATTAAACGGCCATTTTATAGGCCATAACCTTATACCCCCTTATAGATTGGCTTCGTGAATGAGGTCTACTAACGGTAAGACTAGCATTTAAGTTATACACACACACACACACACACACATATATATATATATATATATATATATATATATATATATATATATATATATATAAGGTTTGAAATTTAAATTATTCAAATTAAACTTTTAATCACAACACTTAAATTTCAAAACTTGAGGACAAGTTTTGAACTTTTCAAAACATAAAGGATCAAATAGAAAATAATATAAATCAACTAATTAATTTAATGATTATCTAAATTTGACCTAGTCAATATTACTTGCAAGACAATTTACCAATTTAATTCAAATAATCAATTATTATCATATAAGGAAATTATTATTCAATTAAATGGTAATTATCTTTTGTTTAGTCAAGTATATACTCAAATATATGATAAAATTCGGATGTTAATGACCCAAAGCAATTAAGGCAAGTATCCTCAAGCAAAACAACAAGAAATCTCGAAATCTGCTCTAACTGACGCTCGAACTCGTCGAGTTCCATTATGGACTCGCCGAGTTCATGCTACTCGCCGAGTCCACAATGGGACTCGCCGAGTTCAATTCAACAGAAATCAATCTAAGCTCTGATACCACTGATGGGTTTGAGCCATAAGAACTTTCCTATGTGTCAGGGGCACAAAAAACGATTTTTCATGTAAAAAGCAATCAATCAAAGCATCAATTCAACAGAAATCAATCTAAGCTCTGATACCACTGATGGGTTTGAGCCATAAGAACTTTCCTATGTGCGCATGCAAACCCTAATGCTTGGATCTAGGTTTCTCTAATTGAACATGCAGTGTTTCTAAGGCTTATAATGCTAGATCTAGAGATAACAATTGAATCATAGCACATGTAATCAGATCTAGAAGAATACCTTAAGTTGCTTGCTTGAATCTTCTTGTTCTTGGAGCTTAGAGTCACAATTGTCACTCCTCTAATGGCTTACAAACACCAACTAGCAAGAGAATGATTTGGAGAGAGGGAAGAAGTGAGAAAATCGGCTCTAGGGTTTCAATCTAACAAGAGTGGCCGATTTCCCTCACTCATGGGGTCTATTTATACTATGAGCTACTAGGGTTACATCCTTAACCCTAATTGAATAACTTAGGCCCTAAGCAATCCAAAGATCCTTCTAGATATGAGGCTTGGACGAATTTAAGATATCCTAACCCTAAAATTCGGCCACCCTAATATCCATAAGGATTCATAGCCCAAAAACACAACTATCACACATTTGACAGTTTAAGACCCTTTATTCAATTAACCTCTTTTAGTCACCAAATTAATTCCTAATTAATCTATGACTAATATTAATCAACTAATATTATTATTCCTTTAATATATCATTATCATAATATATTAATATAATATATATCTTCTCTCTTTATAAATCACCATATCAAGTTGCTATGGTGAAGGCAACCCAAAAGGACCATGCACAACCGGTTCAAGTACTTACCACATATAGTTACAGGCTTAGACACTAATCCAACAAGAAATACATGCTAGAGAATAGGCTAGGTATTTCATATTCTAGGGCTAGAGTTGCCCGATTTGTGATGCCTTAGCCTAGGGGATGCTATTGATCAGTGTTATCTGTTATTTTCCCTGAGTATGTGTTGAGTTCTGAGTCGAGGGGTAATCTAGGAGAGATACCTAGATGAGCATACGAGTAGTCTACCGAGAGAGTAGTCTGATATTTGTGAGAGATAGATTACTTGTGAATTAGAATCCTAGGAGGAGGACTTGGGATAATTACAGGTTAGGTGTGGAATGTAGTATTGGGCCCATACTACTGAAAGCACCAGATCTATATGCAATCCAAGTAAGAATCCTTAGGGTGATGGGGAGCATGTAAGGGCGAAAATTGAGTGTGAGTACGCTCGAGCGAGTCTCTGATGATTTTTGTGTTTTGTTTCAGAGACATCATGGTGGATACGCGCCACAACCCCGAGAGCAGTGGGACCAGTGATGAGGAGATCTGCAGGATCATCCATGAGGAGGTGGCCGCAGCCATTCGAGAGGCGATACCGGAGATGTTTGGGTCTATTAATATCACCCTGATTGAGACATTTTACGAGCAATACGCTGTTGTTACCGAGGTTGTTGCTGTTGCAGCCACTGCAGCTGTTGCTGCTGCTAGGCCACAGGGAGGTGACTCGTTGTTGTTTCGGGAGTTCAGCAACACGAAGCCACCAGAGTTTGATGGGACGCAGGATCCGATTGCTGCCATAAGATGGATCACTGACATTGAGGGATGCTTTTATACTTATTCGTGCCCAGAGCATCTGAGAGTCCGGTTCACCCTGAACCAGCTTCGCTTGGGAGCGAAGGACTGGTGGAAGTTTGTGACGATTGATTTTACCCCTACAAATCATGCTGCAGTGACTTGGGAGAGGTTCACCATGTTGTTTTGAGATGAGTATGTTCCCCAGGTGGAGAAGGGGCATTTGGCACATGAATTTCTGTCTCTCAAGCAGAAGACAGAGTCAGTGACTGAGATTACGAGGATGTTCCATGAGAGGGCGTTGTTCTGCCCTGAGCACATGTCCACTGAGCAGGCACATGTGAGTCGGTATTTGAGCATCTTGAGGAGAGACATTCGAGAGTTCGTTGGAAAATCGTCTTATCGGACATTGGCTGAGGTGCAGACCAATGCCAGGAGGAGGGAGATTAAGTTGGAGATTCAGTCGAAAGAAGAGGCAGAGCAGCAAGGGAGAGATAGGAGACCGACACAGTCGCAACCGGCGCCTAAGCGGGCTAAGCTCGCTGATTCGAGGACTGGAGGCCAGAAGGGCCGCACTTGTAGTAAGTGCGGAAAGATCCACGAGGGATCTTGCCGATCGGGGATTTGATACAAATGCGGTAAGGAGGGACATATGGCGAGGGACTGCCCCAAGGGATTTTCTTTTTGTTTCCATTACAACCAGACGGGCCATCGGAAGGCCGAGTGTCCTCAGCTCATTCGGGGATCAACCCAGGGTTCTGCTCCTGTTGCTATTCGTGCTACAGCTAGTCGATCAGTGAAGGCCGAGACACCGAGGGCTCACGGGAGAGATTTTCAGCTGACACCGGAGGAGGTCCGCGCAACACCTAATGTTGTAGCCGGTACGTATTTCCCTCTTTTCCTGTTATTTTGAGATTTGTGCATGATTATATTGTGTTATATTTATATGTACTTTTCTTGTGAGTTCTGTACCTGCTAAAGTGTTATTTGACTCGGGTGCGAGTCGATCCTTCGTTTCCTTAGCTTTTAGTCGTCACATTAGTGTCGAGCGAGAGGCGTTGAGTCGACCTCTGAGAGTTTCTATAGCCGACGAGCATGCGGTTTATGCGACCAAGGTATTCCGGGGATGTGTTTTGGAGATTTTTGGTTTGGAGTTCCCGATCGATCTGGTGCCGATAGCGATGGGTGACGTCTGTGTCATTGTGGGCATGGACTGATTGAGTCGATTTGGAGCTATGATCGACTGTGAGCGTCAGGCGGTGACTATACGAGACCCTAGTGGGGGAGTGCTTACCATGTACGGCGAGGGTACCAGGTCCGGATCAGCTTTTTGCTCTGCTACCAGAGCGAGACAAAGTATACAACAGGGTTGTATGGGCTTTTTAGCGTTTGTGGTGGACACGCGGGTTGCTACAGAGAGACTGAATTCTATCTTTGAGGTTTTGATAGTGTGCGAGTTCCCAGACGTGTTTCCCGAGGAGTTTCCGGGAGTGCCTCCTGAGAGGCAGATGGAGTTTCGGATTGATTTAGTTCCGGGAGCGGCGCCTATCGCCAAGGCACCTTATCGCCTTGTGCCGCCTGAGATGCAGGAGTTATCCTTTCAGCTTCAGGAGCTGTTGGGGAAGGGTTTTATCAGATCAAGTAGCTCGCCGTGGGGAGCACCGATCCTTTTTGTCAAGAAGAAGGATGGTTCACACCTGATGTGTATAGATTACCGGGAGTTGAACAAGCTGACAGACAAGAACCATTATCCACTTCTGAGGAACGACGATTTATTCGATCAGTTGCAGGGGGCATCTTGGTTTTCCAAGATTGATTTGAGATCTGGTTATCACCAGATGAGAGTGTGCGAGGAGGATATTCAGAAGACGGCTTTTAGAACTCGTTATAGGTATTACGAGTTTGTGGCGATACCTTTCGGGCTCACCAACGCACCGACAACATTCATAGATCTCATGAACCGGGTGTGCATGCCTATGTTGGACCGATTGGTGATTGTGTTCATCGACGACATCTTAGTGTATTCGAGGTCTATAGATCAGCATGAGGAGCATCTGCGAGAGGTTCTTGGGGTTTTGAGGTCGGAGAGGCTTTATGCCAAATTCTCCAAGTGTGATTTATAGTTACGAGAGGTCCAGTTCCTGGGACACCTCGTTAATCAGAATGGGATATTGGTCGATTCGGCCAAGATTAAGGCAGTTATGAGATGGGAGGTGTCGAGATCCCCATCCGAAATCAGGAGTTTTCTGGGATTGGCCGGCTACTATCGGAGATTTATCAAGGATTTCTCCAAGATTGTGGTTCCTCTCACCAGATTAACCCGGAAGGGCGTTACTTTTGTTTAGGGGCCTGAGCAGCAGGCATTATTCGAGACTCTTCGCCAGTGGTTGTGCGAAGCTCCGGTGTTAGCCCTTCCGGAGGGAGTGGAGGACTTCGTAGTCTAATGTGATGCATCTATTTCAGGGATGGGTGCGGTGTTGATGCAGAGGGGTCATGTAATTGTTGGATTTGGTGTCTAAGACCATAATTATAACTGGTATGTACTTGACCTGATTGTAGCATGGTCCTTTTGGGTTGCCTTCACCAGTGCAATTTGATAGGATGGATTTTGAGAATAAGGTTATTTATGGTTTATTAATATATTACAAGTATAATATATTAATACGGAATTATTTAATTATTATTGATAAAGAATTAATTTATTAATTTTGTGATCAAAAGAGACTAATTAAATATATGGGGATTGATTATGTAAATCAATGATTCTTGTAGTGTGGGCCAACGATCCATGATTGTGTAGATGGGCTAAACTAATCCATGGATAGTCCATGGAGGTTAAACCCATGGAGCATGAGAATGTGGAAAGTCGTGGGTTATTAGGGTTACCAAGTGCAACCCTGGCATGTGCAACACTATAAATAGAACCCATATGAGCCAAAATCGGTTACACCTTCTCATTGAGACAAGTAGCTTATTCTCTTAATTCATCCTCTTGCATATTGGTGTTTGTGAACCATTAGAGGAATCACACTTGAGGTTCTCAAGCTTTCAAAGGTCAAGAACTACAAGTCCTTTTAAAAGGTATGTCATCTAACTAGTTGTATTGTTCATTTGACAATTTGTATGATAGTTAGGAGAATGCTTTGGAAAATTGTGAATGCATGTATAATTAGAGAAAACATAGATCCAAAGCATTTAGGGTTGCATGTGCACTTAGGAAGTGTTATATTGCTCAAAACCCAACAGTAATAGCATATGCATCGAGGCAGTTGAAGCCTCATGAGACGAGGTATCCCACCCATGATTTGGAGTTGGGGGCGGTGGTGTTCACCCTCAAGATTTGGCGCCTCTATCTTTATGGTATCCGGTGTACCATATACACGGACCATAAGAGCCTGAAGTACCTGATGGATCAGCCCAACCTTAATATGAGAAAGAGGAGATGGTTAGATGTAGTGAAGGATTATGACTGCGAGATCTTATATCACCCATGCAAGGCTAATGTGGTAGCCGATGCCTTGAGTCGCAGAGCCGAGAGCGCTCCGATCCGAGATGTGTGTATGAGGATGACGGTGATGACTCCAGTCTTAGATACCATCCGAGAGACTCAGGTGGAGGCTGTGAGACCGGAGAACCGCAAGAGAGAGCGTGTGGTCGGACAGGTTTCCGAGTTTCAGACAGATAGTCGGGGGCTTATGACTTTCCGAGGTCGGATTTGGGTGCCATATGCAGGTGGAGCTCGACGTATATTGATGGAGGAGGCGCATAGATCGATATTTTCGATCCATCCCTGGGCGACTAAGATGTATTTGGATCTGAAGAGGGATTATTGGTGGCCCTGTATGAAGAGGGATGTGGCTTGGGTAGTCGAGAGATGCTTGACCTATCGTCGGGTCAAGGCAGAGCACCAGCGACCCCATGGTCAGCTGCAGCCTTTAGAGGTTCCCCAGTGGAAATGGGAACATATCACCATGGATTTCATCACCAAGCTACCGAGGACCGCGCGTGGGGTAGACGTGATATGGGTGATTGTAGACCGGTTGACGAAGAGTGCTCACTTCCTCGCTATTAGTGAGAGCTCTTCTGCAGAGAAATTGGCCAAGATCTACGTTTGAGAGGTGGTGGCACGACATAGGGTGCCAACATCGATAGTGTCAGATCGGGATGTGCATTTTACTTCCAGATTCTGGAAGAAGTTTCATGAGAAATTGGGTACCCGACTGCACTTTAGTACAACTTACCACCCACAGACAGACAAGAAGAGTGAGCAGATGATTCAGACGCTCGAGGACATGCTGCGTGCATGTGTCATGGACTTCGGTGTGTAGCCGATGAGACGGCGGTGGTGCCATTAGAGGACATTCAGGTGGATGCGAGCCTGAATTATATTGAGAGGCCGATTGCGATCTTGGATCGGAAAGTGAAGGTTCTGAGGAACAAAGTGGTGCCCCTGGTTCAGGTCCAGTGGCAACATCGGAAGGGGTCTAAGATGCGAGAGCAGTATCCAGAGTTATTTGCAGAGCATGACTTCGAGGGCGAACTCTGATTCTAGTGGGGGAGAATTGTAACATCCCGACTCCCATGTATTGCAGTTATTTATTTATTTGTTTTTGGGATTTAATGAGTGACTCGACAAGTTGTGTATCCGACTCGTCGAGTAGAAATGGATTAGTCATGTGCGTTTAATGACCGACTCGACGAGTCAGAGAACCGACTCGCCGAGTTGGCGCTGTGTGAGGAAATCCTAAATCCCCGGGTTTGGGGCCTATTTAAGGAAACTTTTGTCCTTATTTCCGCCTCACCAGCTGCCCAACTCCCCTGTGTGAAACCCTAATCGGCCATTGAGCTAAGAGAGAGTGTTTGAGCTAATATTTGAGTGTTTTCGTGCATATTTTGGAAGGGAAGAAGTGAGATACAAGCAAGGAACGAGGAGAGGCTGTGGGATCCAATATTCTTTCACTTGGAGCTTCTGTTGAAAGGTAAAAGCCATCACCTTGATCGTCATGTTGTTTAGATCTTGCTAATGAGGAACTTTTGGGGATTTTTCCATATTTCCTTGAAGATTTGGTATGACTTGTGCTTGCCAAGCATTAAGACATCAGATCTGGACCTTGTGAGGTCCATAGAGCCTAAAGGTCCCAGCTTTATTCAGCCATAAAAGATTTATTGTGCTTAAACACCTTAGTTAGAGCTTATAGTGGCATTATGGAGCAAATATGCCATGCATGAACGTAAAGATCGAAGCTTTACGTGACATTCGAGCCTTGGGAGGCTAGATATAGAGTTTGGAGTGGTAGATCTGCCTTAAAAACGTGTGAATAAGATTTTGACACAAGGGACTAGGCGAGTCAATGAGCTGACTTCATCCTCCCCCACTTGAATCAGACTTCATCCTCGAAGTCCGATGTTGCGAATAACTCGGGGTAGTGCTCCCGCATCTCATCCTCGGGTTACCAAGTCCATTCGGAACCCTTTCACTGCTGCCACAGAACTTTAACCAATGATACCACCTTGTTGCACAAGGCCTTCGTCTTCCTATCATAAATCGCCAATGACCTCTCAACATAGTTCAAGCGATCATCAACCTAAATACAGTCCAAAGGGATCACCGCTGAATCATCAGCTACACACTTCCAAAGCTGAGAAACATGGAAAGTGTTGTGTATTTTGCTAAGCTCGTCAGGCAAATCTAGTCGGTATGCCACCCTGCCTACCCTGGCCACTACTTGAAACAGACCGATGAATTGGGGCCCCAACTTGCCCCTCTTCCTGAAGTGTATTACACCCTTACAGGGTGATACCTTTAGTAAAACCATATCGCCGACCTGGAACTCCAAGTCGGATCGACGTTTGTCAACATAACTCTTTTTTCGACTCTGAGCTGTTTGCAACCTCTGCCTAATCTGTTAGATAAGCTCTGTCGTCTGAAGGACCACCTCGGTCCTCCTCATAACCCTGTGACCAACCTCCCCCCCCCCCCCCCCAACAAAGTGGGGTACGACACTTCTTCCTCTAAAGAAGCTCAAAAGGCGGCACACTAATACTAGAGTGATAATTGTTGTTGTAGGATAACTCAACAAGAGTAAGGTAGGAGTCCCAACTCCTGTCCAATCTATATTACAGGCTCTCAACATATCCTCGAGCATCTGGATTGTCTGCTCACTTTGCTCGTTAGTCTGCGGTGATATGCGGTGCTGAAGAGCAATGTCATACCCAGTTCCTCGTGGAACTTCTGCCAAAATCGAAAAGTGAACCAAACATCTCAATTAGATACAATGGAAACTAGAACACCATGACGAGCGAAAAGCTCATGCACATGCACATCGGCTAATTTATCAGCCGAGGAGCTCTCCCGAATAGCTAGAAAGTGGGAACTCTTAATTATACGGTCCACAATACCCATATCACATCAAATCCCTTAGTCTTCCTGGGTAACTTGGTGATAAAATCCATGGATATATGTTCCTATTTCCACATGCGAACCTCCAAAGTCTGCAATTTATCGTGCGGCCTCTGGTGCTCGGCCTTGACCATCCGGCAGGTCAAGCACCTCTCAACGTACCAGACTATTTTCCTCTTCATACACGACCACCAATAACCAAGTCTCAAATTTCGATACATCTTTGTCACCCTAGAGCGTATCAAAAATTTGGACTTATGTGCATCCTTCATCACAGCCTGCCTGATCTCGCCAAAATCTGGTACCTTAACCCGACCGCACCGGGTCAACAATATGCGGCTATCGATAGAAAACTTGTCGATCTCACCCCTGATTCTCTCCTTCTTCCATTTTTCCTTCTTGACTCCCTCGGACTAAGCCTCCCTAATCAATTACAGAAGCAACAAATCGATAGAAAATCTCATACATAGGCCCCCAACAGTAGTACTAGCCGACTTGCGGTTCTAATCATCAGCAACCACATCCGCTTTCCCGGGATGATACAGAATCTCGTAGTCATAATCCTTGACCACGTCAAGCCATCTACGTTGTCTCATATTCAGATCCAACTAATCCATGAGATATATCAGACTCTTGTGATCCGTGTAGATGGTGTACCGGACCCCATAAAGATAATGCCGCCAAATATTGAGGGAAAACACCACCGCCCCCAACTCTAGATCATGTGTCAGATACCGAACCTCATGCGGCTTTTCAGCTGTCTGGAAGCATACAAAACAACCCTATCTCTATAAATGAGTATTACCCCCAAACCGATGATAGAAGCATCACAATATACAACAAAATCCTCCACTTCCTCTAGAAGGGTCAACACCAGCGCCTCACATAATTTTTGTCTCAGCATCTAGAACGCAGCCTGCTGCTCAGGGACTTAGCGAAAATCCACGCATTTCCTCGTCAAACGAGTGAAAGGTACAACAACCTTGGAGAAATCTTGAATAAGACTCTGATAATACCTTGTTGAACCCAGAAAAATCTTGATCTCCGAAGGGGACTTCGGGACCTCCAACTGCATAACTTCCTCAATCTTGGCTAGGTCGACCAGAATCCCGTTCTGGTTAATGAGGTGTCCCAAGAACTGGAACTCCCGTAACCAAAACTCACACTTCAAGAACATGGCATAAAGCCTCTCCCTCCTCAAAACTCCCAACAACTCTCAAAGGTGCTCCTGAATCTACTCCCTGGTCTTGGAATAGACTAGGATGTCATCGATAAAAACAATAACCGAACGATCGAGCATTGGCCTGCACACACAATTCATCAAATCCAAAAATGTCACCGGTGCATTGGTGAGCCCAAATGGCATCACCACGAACTCGTAATGAACATAACGAGTTCAGAACATTGTCTTCTCCGTTTCCTCCTCTCGAACTCTCATTTGATGATACCCTACACTCAAATCGATCTTGGAGAACCAAGATGCACCATGCAGTTGAACTGTGACAACCCGATATTTCAAGTCAATGTAATGTTCAAAAGTCAAATATTATGATCTAGTTTTGAATCAATAAAAATAGCGTCAAAAACGAATTGTTCAAAAGTCTCAATTGGGTTGCATAAAATGTTAGATATAGTGTCAAGGTTTTCAAAAATATAAAGAACACTCAAATCCGAGTTATAACGAACAAGTTATGACTAATCGAAGATTCACGACAAAAACCGGTAAAACACTGTCAAGTGTAAAAAGTGAAATTTCAATAAAATACTTTTTAGCCTTAAGTGTCTAAACGAAAGTCGTAGATAATAACAAACCATGAGCGTACATAAAAAGAACGTCCAAATCTGACTTCGTATGAGGAAGTTATGATTTTTCTAAGTTTCAGAATAGCAGTAGACAACTAAAAATTCGAAATAAAGATCGAACAATTTTTAGCCGATGCAACCTAAACGAGAATTGAAGATCTCGACAATAGTAGTGCAACGGTAAAAAGACAGATGAAAACGGACATCGGATGAAGAAGTTATGGATTTTTAACGGAATTATCCTGGCCCGGCCTATTAAATAATATATAATTAAAAATGAAGTCAAAATTAGTCGGCTTTTCATCCCGTAAATCTAGACTTTTCATCCCGTAAATCTATTGATACTAAGTTTTGTGACGCAATCGGCTTCACCGTACTCTCAAGTACGCATTTCAAGTCCTGTATTATAAACCATAATCTCTTGTAGGGAGAGCGTGATACTTGTGTATAGATCTATACGGGATTGACAATCCCGCACCTAAACTGTTAGCTACAGTTAGACCGGCAGGTCTGGGGTGACAAATGTCATAACACTGCAACGCCTGAAGAACGTTGTTACAGGCTTTCTGGGTCAATAGCATGGTTATAAAACTCACATGGAGTATCGAAATATCTTGATTTACGAAACTAGTAAATTCGCTCAGTAATTACAATATATATGTATAAATCCATTTACACCATTTTCAGCATGAAAGATACTATTGCATTTCAGTCTTTGGAACTTTTTCAAACTACTGCACATACATGGAAAATATTGGATTTTCTGGAAACACGTTCAGTTATTTTTACCGAAAGACATACAAATTTTAGTACAAAAACGCTTATGAACTCACCAACTTAATTGTTGACACTTTTTTTCAAAACTACTTGTATTTCTCAGGGAATCAGTAATACAGGTAAACATCAGCTTTTGGAGAAGGAACGCTAAGGCGTCAGTTATCAAAACATTTTAAATCATCATATTTTTAATATTCTTTTGAAACATGTATCACATGCAACAATGTAACTTTTTATTATATTTATGATGGTTGGGATTACTTTCTTTACAAATATTCAACTGTTATGACACTACGTGAAGTCAACCACCCCCTAATGTTTCCGCCATTCTGGTTTGGGGGTGTGACAAATTGGTATCAGAGCATTGTTTATAGTGAACTAAGTATATCGAACCACATAAGATATACAACTATAAATGTAAAGGGACTAAAACCCTCTGACAAAACGATTTCACAAACTATACTTTTAAATTAAAATAATATTTTTTTTTATAAAAGCGTAAGTACATGCATGCATCGGTCTAGTATCATAGTCAAAACTATACCAAAAGTATTAAGACAAGTTGGGCACTACGATTAGGCTTCGGGATATGTAATCAGATCGAGGATGAATATAGCCTGATCAACTATATTTATCCGAGATATGACCGACATATGTCGGAGAAAGGTCGTGGTGAACAACAAGTCAAAAACTTACCAAATAAAATACTAGAATCAAACTCACAAAATTGAAAATGCTATAGGAGTATTTTGTAAAACTATAAGAACCGTAAAAATCTTGCGAACCTCAATATTTAGTTAAAATTAGGAATCGTCAAATAAATAAAATTATCCTTATCAAAATTTCATTCTTACTCCCAAATTTTATATATAATTCTCTCGCCTCTATTCTTGATCAGACGAAATGGCAGGTTTTCACATTCCCGGTGATCCCTACTACCTGAACCAGGGTAATGGAGGTTGGATTGAGGACGATCCAGAAGAGGATTCCGAAGAGGAAATTCCCGATGAAGACCCAGAAGAGGAATCCGAAGAGGATCCCGAGGAAGACCCAGACGAAGATTCAGAAGAGGAAGGAGATGGTGGGAGCACAGACTCGGAACCGGAGGTCTACAATCCTCCCCAAGAAGCAGCAATTCCCCGACGAAACTTTCAGGGCCCGGCGCCCCACTGGGCTGTGGACCTGAAACGATGGAGCAAGGAACAAGGACAACGACCACCTTACGACATGGAGCGAGGTTTTTATAACCACAACAATGGGGGTGCGGCTGACAGGGCACTCCCTGTCATGGTCCGTCGCATCGCCAACCAAGGAGAGCAAGCAAGAGTGAATGTCAGTCAACTTTTGGACATTGGAGCCACCACTGCTGTCACTGCGGTACGCCTTCGTCATCTGGACGAAGAGCATGAGCGAACAATAGAGCACACATTTTCCCTTCAGAAGGACATCACTGCTCCTAGAGCCTAAGTGAGAGAGTTCCGTAGAAGCCAAGCCGCAATGGAGAGGCGCACCGTCAAGGCTGAACGTCAAGTAGCCCGAGCTCAGACTTCCACAACCACATACCATGGTCCGCAGCGTGCCACCCGCTCGGATTAGAGCGCGTATTTTCCGACGCTATGTATATACTTATCAAATAAGCATTGGTGCTACTCTTTCCTTTATGAATGTAAACCCAACGGATTTTGAGTACACAGTTCGGGGGTCGGAATGCTGTCAAATTTTCCCATTTTCATTAATGTACCCTAGACCTATGTAAGGTCAAATTTTCCTGATCTTTGTATCAAATACTAATATCAATGAGATTGACACGCATTTATTATTTCCTTAAGTCCTTAAAATTACTAGGGAAATCATACACTTATCATTGTAAGTTCCTATTAACTCACAAAATCCGGATATGTTCAGAACCAAAACTTATAATACTAAGACTTTCCATAATCATTTCTAATGGCTTATCAAGAACTCGTCTCTTAACTTGTGGCAGAATCATGCCGCCAAGAAGGAATCCCCGACGCTTCACTTCTACCGGAACACCAACACCACCTCCGCCACCACCTCCATCGATGGACACTGCTACTTTTCAGGCTGATGTAACAGCTGCCGTAACCGTAGCAATGGCTCAAATGAGTAACAACGGATCAGGAGGAGGGATAAATAGCTCTACTAATGGCCAAAACCAGGGTCGTTCCGAAGACTGTACTTACAAGGACTTCACCAACAGCAAACCCATCCCCTTTAACGGAACTGGGGGAGTAATGGCTCTATCCCAATGGATAAAGAGGACGGAAGCCGTATTCGAAATCTGCTCATGCCCCGAAGAGAGCAAAGTAAAATTTGCCGCATGTACCTTCTCCGAACGAGCCCTAACGTGGTGGAATGGCCACGTCAAGTCACTAACTCTGATAGTGGCAAACTCCATGGGTTGGGAGAACCGAAAGCAAATGCTACTGCGAGAGTACTGCCTAAGGGGCGAGATTCAGAAGCTTGAACAAGAGCTTTGGGGCCTCACTATGGTAGGCTCGGACATCACAACCTATACAAATAGGTTCAGTGACTTGAAAATACTTTGCCCAGGGATGATGACCCTAGAAAGCAAAAAGGTGGAAAGGTATATCTAGGGGCTATCGCCCCAGCTTCGAGGAAGTGTGCTAGCTTCCAAACCCACGACGTTTGACAGTGCCAAACAACTGGCACAGTCCCTTGTTGATCAAGGGGTCTGCCAAGATGTCGCGACCGTCGTCCCGGAACCAAACAAAGGAAGCAACAACAATAACAGTAATGCCAACAACAACAACAACAAGAAGTTTTGGAACAAGAGAAAGGGGCAATCTTCGCAAGAACCTTCAAATAAACAACAGTTAGTGGCGGTCAATGCCGCTACTGCACCCGCTGCTGTTCCCGTTACCCCTACGCCGGCAAAACAATATGCTGCGAACCTCCCAAAGTGCAACAAATGCAATCACCATCACCACGGGAATTGTCGGGAGATGCCCTGTAAAAACTGCTGCGACAAGAAAGGGCACACTGCCCGTTTCTCTAAGGCACCGACGCGACCGATCACCCAAGTTCCTGTTGCCGGAGTGAGCCAGGCATGTTATGGGTGTGGGGAAACTGGGCACTACAAGAGGGATTGCCCTAAGGCAAAGAATTTTGGCGGTGTAGGAAGAGTGCTGGCAATAGGGCATAACGAGGCAATCGCCGAGCCCACAGTGGTTACGGGTACCTTCCTCCTCAACGACATTTATGCATGCATACTCTTTGACTGTGGTGCGGAGAGAAGTTTCGTGAGTCATAAATTCAAACACTTACTTAATCAAAAACCCCAAGCACTCAATAAGATATTTACAGTAGAAATGGCAAACGGTAAAATAGAAATCACAAACAATTTGTATGTATGCTACACATTAGCTCTAAATGAACACTTTTTCCAAATCGATCTAATGCCGATCACTATAAGAAGCTTTGATGTCATCATCGGTATGGATTGGTTAAGCCTTCACCATGCCAATATACTGTGCCACGAAAGGGCCGTTCGCCTTAATCTGCCAAGTGGCGAAACTCTTGTCATTTATGGTGACAAACCCGGTACCAATTTGCAAATCATCTCTTGCGTCAAAGCCCAAAAATATCTGCGCAAAGAATATCATGCCTTCCTAGCCCATGTAGTAGATAAGAAACGAGAAGTAAAAGACATTAAATACATTACGGAAGTCTGCAATTTCCCCGACATTTTCCCTGAAGATCTTCCAGGAGTCCCACCAGAACGTCAAGTCGAGTTCAGAATCGAATTGATTCCCTAAGCTACCCCAGTAGCAAAATCTCCGTACCGCCTAGCACCGGCAGAAATTTAGGAATTATCCAGCCAACTGAACGAACTTCTCAGCAAAGGATTCATCAGACCGAGCTTCTCACCTTGGGGAGCACCGGTTCTGTTCGTAAAGAAGAAAGACGGATCTTTTCGCATGTGCATCGATTACCGGGAACTGAACAAGCTCACGATCAAGAACCGATATCCCTTACCACGCATAGACGATCTGTTCGACCAACTACAAGGAGCGAGCTACTTCTCAAATATCGATTTAAGATCAGGGTACCATCAACTGCGAGTTCTGGAAGGAGACATTCCCAAGACGACATTCCGAACTCGCTATGGTCACTACGAGTTTGTAGTGATGCCCTTCGGATTGACAAATGCACCGGCGGTGTTCATGGACTAGATGAACCGAGTATGTCGTCCTTTCCTGGACAAATTTGTGATCGTGTTCATAGACGATATACTCATCTATTCAAGGAGTAAAGAGGAACATAGCCAACACCTCCGACAGGTCTTGGAAACATTGTGGACGGAAAAGCTATACGCAAAATTTTCAAAGTGTGAAGGGATTCACGTGGTCAGCAAGGAAGGGATTCACGTGGACCCTTCCAAAATCAAGGCAATCGAGAACTGGTCAACTCCAAGGATTCCAACGGAAATCCGGCAATTCTTGGGCCTTGCTAGGTATTACAGAAGATTCATACAAAACTTTTCGAAGATTGCTAAACCACTTACCACCCTGACTCAGAAGGGTGTAACCTTTAATTGGGGAGAAAAACAAGACACGACGTTCCAAACACTGAAGCGAGCTCTATGCAGCGCACCTATATTATCCTTGCCAGAAGGAACACAAGACTTTGTGGTCTACTATGATGCGTCAAACCAGGGACTTGGATGTGTTCTAATGCAACGAGGAAAAGTCATCGCATATGCCTCGAGACAGCTCAAGACGCACGAGGTCAACTACACCACGCACGATCTCGAATTGGGAGCAGTCGTTTTCGCTCTAAAGATCTGGAGACACTATCTCTACGGCACGAAATGCATAATCTTCACCGATCATAAGAGTCTTCAGCACATCCTCAATCAAAAGGAACTCAACATGAGACAAAAGCGGTGGGTAGAACTAATAAACGATTACGAATGTGAAATTCGTTATCATCCCGGAAAAGCTAATGTAGTAGCTGATGCCCTCAGCCAAAAAGAATACTCGGGCCGCTGAGTGAAATCATTAACCATGACGATCCATTCACACCTGTCCACAAAAATCAAGGAAGCTCAAATAGAAGCCTTGAAATCCGAAAATGTGACAGGGGAGGCCTTAAGAGGAATGGATAAGAACGTCGAAGTCAAGGATGACGGGATTCGTTACTTCATGAATCGGATCTGGAAGCCGAAGTTTGGCGGATTCAGGGATGTTGTCATGAATGAATCCTATAAGACTCGATACTTCGTACATCCTGGTTTAGACAAGATGTATCTAGATCTCAATAAACTGTATTGGTGGCCAAACATGAAAGCTGAAATCGCTACCTGTGTAGGCAAATGTCTGACTTGCGCCAAAGTCAAGGTAGAATACCAAAAGCCCTCGGGATTATTACAACAACCTGAAGTACCCGAGTGGAAGTGGGAGCGGATAACCATGGATTTTATAACCAAGTTACCCAAGACCGTAGGTGGACTCGACACCATCTGGGTGATCGTCGACAGGTTAACCAAATCCGCGCACTTCCTACCAATAAAAGAAACGGATAAACTGGAGAAGCTAACTAGAACATACATCAGGGAGATTATACGACTGCATGGTGTACCAATATCCATTATCTCAGACCGAGATAGTAGATTCACCTCGAGGTTCTGGCAGTCACTACAAAAATCTCTAGGAACGAGGTTAGACATGAGTACCGCTTACCACCCACAGACCGACGACCAGAGTGAGAGAACCATTCAAACCTTAGAAGATATGCTAAGAGCTTGTGTGATCGATTTTGGTAAGGCTTGGGACACCCATTTACCATTGGTCGAGTTCTCGTACAACAATAGCTATCACACTAGCATCAAAGTTGCTCCATTCGAAGCCCTCTACGTCCGTAAGTGCAAATCACCTCTGTGCTGGGCTGAAGTAGGTGACACGCAACTAGCAAGAGGTCAAGTACCCGACAGCACTCTCACTGGCCCGGAAATCATAAGGGAAACTACAGAGAAGATTGTTCAAATCCGAGAACAGCTAAAAGCTTCAAGAGACAGACAAAAGAGTTATGCGGACAAAAGACAGAAACCCTTGGAATTCCAGGTTGGGGACCGGGTACTATTGAAGGTCTCCCCCTGGAAGGGATTAATACGCTTCGGAAAACGTGGGAAACTAAACCCAAGGTATATCGGACCCTTCGAGATCCTTTCCAGGATTGGCCCAGTAGCATACAAACTTCGCTTACTGCAGGAACTCAATAACGTACACCTTACCTTTCACGTATCGAACCTAAAGAAGTGTTTGTCCGATGAGACCCTCATTATCCCTCTGGACGAAATTGAAATCAACGTGAGTCTCCACTTCGTAGAAGAGCCAGTAGTGATCATGGATCGGGAAATTAAAAGAACTAAACAAAGTCGTATACCCATTGTGAAGGTCCGTTGGAATGCCAAGCGATGACCTAAATACACCTGGGAGCGCGACGATCAGATGAAACAAAAGTACCCGCATCTTTTTCCTAGTCCATAAACTCTGTCTTAGATTAAATTTCGGGACGAAATTCCCTCTAACGAGGGGATGATGTGACAACTCGATATTTCAAGTCAATGTAATGTTCAAAAGTCAAATATTATGATCTATTTTTGAATCAATAAAAATAGCGTCAAAAACGAATTGTTCAAAAGTCTCAATTGGGTTGCATAAAACGTTAGATATAGTGTCAAGGTTTTTTAAAATATAAAGAACACTCAAATCCGAGTTATAACGAAGAAGTTATGACTAATCGAATATTCACGACAAAAACCGGTAAAACACTGTCAAGTGTAAAAAGTGAAATTTCAATAAAATACTTTTTAGCCTTAAGTGTCTAAACGAAAGTCGTAGATAATAACAAACCATGAGCGTACATAAAAAGAACGTCCAAATCTGACTTCGTATGAGGAAGTTATGATTTTTCTAAGTTTCAGAACATCAGTAGACAGCTAAAAATTCGAAATAAAGATCGAACAATTTTTAGCCGACGGAACCTAAACGATAATTGAAGATCTCGAAAATAGTAGTGCAACGGTAAAAAGACAGACGAAAACGGATATCGGATGAAGAAGTTATGGATTTTTAACGGAATTATTCTGGCCCGGCCTATTAAATAATATATAATTAAAAATGAAGTCAAAATTAGTCGGCGAAGTCTAAATCAAATTTGTAGAGTATATTCTCACCTACGCGTGGATATAAAGAACGTCAAAAACGGAGCTCGTATGCGAAAGTTACGCATTTTTGAAGTTTTTGGCACACACATTGAGGCTTATCCGAAGGAGTACGCCCCGCGTACTTTGGAGTACGCCCAACGTACGAGATGCATGGTCTCGAATCGGCCACGTCGCCCCCTAAGCTCTACTCCTTTCCCATCCGAAGACCGGCGACCGGAGACGTCATCGCTGACGTACGCCCTGCGTACTTCGGTGTACGCCCAGCGTACGAAGCCTGGCAGCCTTCCTATAAATAGCATGCGAGGGTTCCGAGAGTTACTTGCTCATTTACCATTTTCTCTTCCAAACTTCATACTTCTACCCTCCCGAAACGATCCTGACACCCCGGTTTCATATCTAAGTCCCGACGAAGGTCCGAAGCTCCGAGATTCCCAAGAAATACACCACTTTCCGGTCGAAGTGCCGCCCGAGAAGACTTCATTTTCTTCAAATCACCACACTTTCCAGGTGAGTTAATACCCCTTATTTTCATGCCTTTTTCATGTTTTAGGGGGGGAAATACAAGTGAAACACGAGATAAACTCACGTTTAAAATACGCATCGTTACATATGTTTTTAAATACTTCGTCTACATTTTGTTTATAAATGTTAAACAACATTAATACTAACAACACACTTTTCATGCAAAGTTGGTATTACACCGAGCTTTTATCATCAAATGGAACACACTTTCGAAAAACTATAATGGGTATAGTTTACAAGTTATTCATGATATCTTTACGTAAACACTGTAAAAAGGGAAATGCTTTCATTTACAAGAAATGTAGACTTTTCATCCCGTAAATCTATTCATACTAAGTTTTGTGAGGCAATCGGCTTCACCATACTCTCAAGTACGCATTTCAAGTCCTGTATTATAAACCATAATCTCTTGTAGGGAGAGCATGATACTTGTGTATAGATCTATACGGGATTGACAATCCCACACCTAAACTGTTAGCTACAGTTAGACCGGCAGGTCTGGGGTGACAAATGTCATAACACTGCAACGCCTGAAGAACGTTGTTACAGGCTTTCTGGGTCAATAGCATGGTTATAAAACTCACATGGAGTATCGAAATATCTTGATTTACGAAACTAGTAAATACGCTCAGTAATTACAATATATATGTATAAATCCATTTACACCATTTTCAACATGAAAGATACTATTGCATTTCAGTCTTTGGAACTTTTTCAAACTACTGCACATACATGGAAAATATTGGATTTTCTGGAAACACGTTCAGTTATTTTTACCGAAAGACATACAAATTTTAGTACAAAAACGCTTATGAACTCACCAACTTAATTGTTGACACTTTTTTTCAAAACTACTTGTATTTCTCAGGGAATCAGTAATACAGGTAAACATCAGCTTTTGGAGAAGGAACGCTAAGGCGTCAGTTATCAAAACATTTTAAATCATCATATTTTTAATATTCTTTTGAAACATGTATCACATGCAACAATGTAACTTTTTATTATATTTATGATGGTTGGGATTACTTTCTTTACAAATATTCAACTGTTATGATACTACGTGAAGTCAACCACCCCCGAATGTTTCCGCCATTCTGGTTTGGGGGTGTGACATGAATGAAGAGGTTATCAATCCGAGGAAGTAGGTAATGGTTCTTCACCGTCAACTTGTTCAACTCCCAGTAATTAATGCACATCCGGTGTGAACCATCATTCTTCTTTACAAACAAAATTGATGTTCCCCATGGTGAACTGCTAGGTCTGATAAACTGCTTGCCCAACAGCTCTTGAAGCTGAGAGGACAACTCCTGCATCTCTGGTGGTGTTAATCGGTACGACACCATAGCAATTGGCGCTTCACCAGGGATCAGATCGATCCTGAACTCCACTTACCTCATGGGAGGCACGTCGGGTAATTCCTCCGGAAACACATCTGGAAACTCTCTGACCACATGCACAACTTAAACTGACACCTCCTTCTCTACCCGAGTGTCAACCACATACGCGAGATAACCCATACACCCATGTTGTAGATATTGTCGTGCCCTGATAGCAGAACAAAAGGCTGATCCAACCTTGATACCCTTGCCATAAATAGTCAGTTCTCCCCATTTAGGATTTGAACCAATACCTACTACCCCTCACAATCTATCATGGCACCAAAATCTGCTCAACCAGTCCATTCCTACTATCACATATACATCCCCCATAGAGATAGGGATCAAATCGACCAGGTAGGATACCCCGAAAATCTCCAAGGTACAATCCCGAAAAGCGCTCGATGCGGTAACCCCGTGCTCGTTGGTGATGGAAACTCGCAACGGGCACTCCAACTCTACAAGAGACATATTGTAACATCCCAATCTTCAGGTATGAATTTAAAAGCTTTATATTTATATTTTCAGGTCAACTCGACGAATTGGAAAGCTCCAAATCGTCGTGTAGAGTATATAATGCCCATGTATCTTTCAATATCTACTCGATGAGTTGGAAGGCCCCAACTCGACGAGTTGAAGGATGAACATGAAAACCCTAATTTTTAGGGTTTGCACCCTATTTAAAGGCCTTAACTCTCATTGTTGGCCTCCTTCATCGCCTCCTTGTCCAGAGAAAAACCCTAGTTCGTGCTTTTGCCCTCCTTGTGTGTGTGTGTGTAAGCTTAGAGAGTGACTTTTGGTGCTCTTTTGGAAGGAACAAGAAGCTTGAAGAAGTTTGCTGAAGGGAGAGGCTGTAAATCCAATGTTTACTCTATTGTGGCAACCATTTTGAGGTATAAAATCGATACCTTGGCCTCTTATTGCTTAGATCTACTTTTATGAAAATATATTGTTATTCTTGGTCCATATTGGAGTCATTCTTGGAATGATGCATTGTTTGAAGTTGCCACTTCAGAGCTGGATGTTTTGTGGCTGTTTGAGCCTAAAGTTCCAAGCTTTATCAAGTGTTAGACCTCCTTCATGCCCTAAACCCCTATTAAGCTATGAATGAGTGTTCTAGTCCCATGATGCCATGCATGGACGTAAAGCTTGCAGCTTTACGTGGTATCTCAACCCTAGGGGACCAGATCTATACAAACTTTAGTTACGTGGTATCTCAACCCTAGGGGACCAGCTTTACGTGGTTACTCTGGTAACTCGGCGAGTTGTATCGAGTTTTTCACGATTTTCTGAGATATGAAGGAACTCAACGAGTCAGTAGATGAACTCGACGAGTTGGGTCAACATGGACTGTTGACCTTGACTGTTGACTTGGACTTTGACCATGGTTGACCAAGTTTGACCTTGAGGGTATTTCGGGATTTTGATGAGGTTAGTCACTTGGTGATTGTAGGTAGTTGAGTTGGAGTGGTGAGTTGGGATTGATATTTTTGAGAAGCGAGGATGAGTCCTGTGTATATGTCAAAGCTAGTGGGAGTATAGTTAGCTTTCTTGTATTATATGTGGATGGCATACTACTCATAGGAAATGACATCCCAACATTGCAGGAGGTTAAGTCCTGGCTTGAGAAGTGTTTTGATATGAAGGACCTTGCGGAAGCTGCTTACATTCTAGGGATAAGGATATTGAGAAATATGAGTAAAAGACTAATAGGACTTAGTCAAAGTACCTACTTGGACAAGGTGTTGAAACAATTCAACATGGAGGATTCCAAGAAAGGAGAATTTCCCATCCAGAGCAATACCAAATTGAGTAAGACTCAAAGTCTGAGTACAAATGCCGAAATAGCATAAATGAGTCGAATACCATATGCTTCTGCCGTTGGCTCGATCATGTATGCTATGACATGTACTCGCCCTGATGTAGCCTTTGCTTTGAGCATGGTTAGTAGATATCAAGGGAATCCTGGTAAAGCTCACTGGACTGCGGTAAAGAAAATTCTTATGTACCTGTGGAGGACTAAGGACTGGTTCCTTACCCTCGGTGGGAGTGATGACTTGAGAGTGACAGGGTATAGTGACGCCAGCTTTCAGACCGACAAAGATAATTTCCGCTCTCAGTCAGGTTGGGTATTTACCTTAAATGGAGGAGCAGTAATTTGGAAAAGTTCCAAACAAGAGATTGTAGCCGATTCAACGTGCGAATTAGAGTACATAGCAGCAAGTGAAGCGTCGAAGGAGGGAATATGGCTAAAGAACTTCATCGGAGACCTTGGATTTGTACCAGCTGTAAAAGAGCCTATGGAGATTTTCTGTGACAACGAGGGTGTGGTCACCTTAGCCAAGGAACCAAGGGATCCTGGCAGATCCAGGAACATCGAAAGAAAATATCACTTCATAAGACATCGAGTAGAAGAAGGACTCCTCGTAATGAAGGGGGTATCGTCAGAGGAGAACCCAACAGATCCTCTTACGAAGGGATTGAGTAGGTTTAAGCACTTGTAGCACGCTAGGAGTATCGGGCTGAAGGAAGATATTAGTTTTTAATGATTAGATATATATTTGCAAACTTGTAATAGCTAAAATGTAATTGACATTTTATGATTGAATAAAAGGAGTTTTATTTATAATTAAAGGTACTATCTTGTGTCAATTGTTTACTATTGTTTCATTTTGCATGTTTTGACTTCCAGAATAATAACTTTATTCAAACCATCCACAGTCGATCATACTTTTGAAGTAGGTTATGAAAGTATACTGTCATGAATGGGTTTTTGTAAGATTGTGTAAGGTGTTAGACATATCAAAGTTTGCTACAAACATTCATGAGTACTCTTGAAATAAGATTTGAGTATTGAACTAAACTCACGCTCATATGAAGCACTTCATGGAATTTATCACGAGTGATTGTGAGACGATAATATCGTGTAATCTTCAAACCAATATATATGAGTTGTTGATTATGAGTTGGTTATACATTGATAATACGTAACCACATTAGTAACTTGATGCTATAAAATGTATTATTGTGTATGATTCGATGAGTAGTTAGTACAAGCATATAAGTCGGAGTTTATATGTTCCTTTTATCCTAAGAGGATTAAAAGCGATATATCGGGCCCCTCGATGATTTTGTTTTGACTTATGTGTCGAGCCCGGTCAGGACTCAATTGATGTGTTCAATTAAGTTCTATGTCAAACAAATCGGAAATGGGGAATCAAACTGCAGGACAATAAGTATGACTATGTTCCATGTATTTGTCTGCACGATATCTTGAAGAACAGAGGATTATATGATCCATTATCTAATGGACGTATCAGAGTTCGACAACGGCTTTTTGAGAGCTACGATTGCTAATCGGATTTTGAAGTTACATTGGTAATTATAGTTATTAGACTTATCCAAGTGGGAGACTGTTGGATTAGGTGTATAAGCCCATAACTATAATTGGTATGTACTTGACACGATAGTAGCATGGTCCATTTCGGGTTGCCTTCACCAGAACAATTTGATAGGTTGGATATTTGAGAAAGAGGTTATTTGTGATTTATTAATATATTATAAGAATAATATATTAATTGAGAAATCATATTATTTAATTAGTATTGATCAAGAATTAATTTGGAATTAATTTAGTGATCAAAAGAGACTAATTAAATTAACGGGGACTGATTATGTAAATCAGTGATACATATGGTTTGGGCTAATGATCCATGATTGATTTGTGATGGACTAAGCTTATAAGTTAGTCCATGAAGTGTTAGTCCAAATCAATTGTTGGATCATAAGCTTAAGTGTAAGAATTAGGGTTACAAATGACTCTTGGAATTCTACATTATAAATGTGTACCCTAAGCTCTAAAATCAGTTACCACATGCATTCCAAGAAGGGCTAGCCGATTTTATGTCTCCTAAACCTCTCTCATTGTCCTCTAATTGTTTATTCGTGTTTGTGACTTGTTTGAGGTATCACACTTGGGGTGCTAAGCTCTTTGAAGGCCAAGTTCTACAAGCTACATCTAAAGGTAATATTCTAACTATTTTTATGATTCAAATATCACCTTTGCATGCTAGTTAAGCTTCATGCTTTGAAAATGTATATTGCATGTATAATTAGAGAAAACTTAGATCCAAAGCATTAGGGTTGTATGTGTACTAAAGGGATGTTAGAGTAAATAAAACCCAACACTTCCGGAGAAGCTCAGTCAGATTAACAACACTTTCCACGTTTCACAGTTGCAAAAGTGTATATTAGACGAGGATGCGGTAGTGTCATTGGATGACATTCAGGTCGACGAACGCCTGAATTACATTGAGAAGCTGGTGGCTGTCTTAGAAAGGGAGATAAAGGTCCTGCGCAACAAGGAGATACCTTTGGTAAAGGTATTGTGGCAGCATTGGAGGGGATCCAAGTTGACTTGGGAGCCGGAGGTCGAGATGCGGGAGCATTATCCAGAATTGTTCACCGCAACAGACTCCGAGGACGAATCCTAGTTCAAGTGGGGGAGAGTTGTAACATCCCAATCTTCAGGTATGAATTTAAAAGCTTTATATTTATATTTTTCAGGGCAACTCGACGAGTTGGAAGGCTCCAACTCGTCGTGTAGAGTATATAATGCCCGCGTATCTTTCAATGTCTACTCGACGAGTTGGAAGGCCCCAACTCGACGAGTTGAAGGCTGAACATGAAAACCCTAATTTTAGGGTTTGCACCCTATTTAAAGGCCTTAACTCTCATTGTTGGACTCCTTCATCGCCTCCTTGTCCAGAGAAAAACCCTAGTTCGTGCTTTTGCCCTCCTTGTGTGTGTGTGTGTAAGCTTAGAGAGTGACTTTTGGTGCTCTTTTGGAAAGAACAAGAAGCTTGAAGAAGTTTGCTGAAGGGAGAGGCTATAGATCCAATGTTTACTCTATTTTGGCAACCATTTTTAGGTATAAAGTCGATACCTTGGCCTCTTATTTCTTAGATCTACTTCTATGAAAAGATATTATTATTCTTGGTCCATATAGGAGTCATTCTTGGAATGATGCATTGTTTGAAGTTGCCACTTCAGATCTGGATGTTTTGTGGCTGTTTGAGCCTAAAGTTCCAAGATTTATCAAGTGTTGTCCCTCCTTCATGCCCTAAACCCCTTATTAAGCTATGAATGAGTGTTTTAGTCCCATGATGGCATGCATGGACGTAAAGCTTGCAGCTTTACGTGGTATCTCAACCCTAGGGCACCAGATCTATAGTTTGGAGGCATTGGACTCGATTGGAAAGCGAATTAATGGATTAAGACTAGGACAACTCGACGAGTTTCCTGGCCAACTCGACGTGTTGAGTTAGGTTTTCCTTCTTTCTGGATGATGAAGAACTCGACGAGTTGTATCGAGTTTTTCACGATTTTCTGAGATATGAAGGAGATCGACGAGTCAGTAGATGCACTCGACGAGTTGGGTCAACATGGACTGTTGACCTTGACTGTTGACTTGGACTTTGACCATGGTTGACCAAGTTTGACCTTGAGGGTATTTCAGGATTTTGATGAGGTTAGTCACTTGGTGATTGTAGGCAGTTGAGTTGGAGCGGTGAGTTGGGATTGATATTACCAGTTCAACACTACTTGTGAGGTGAGTTGTCCTCACTATACTTAGGGGTCGAAGGCATCAAGGTCGGCCCATTGGATTGATATACCTATAGTTATTGATATGCTGAGTATGAGTTAGATATGCATGCTAGTTTGATATGCTAGTCTGGTAGATCTATAGGACTACTTGTGATACTGTCTGATTATCTGTATGTGTGTTTGTTTGTTACATGTCGACATGTTGTGTGGGTTGGGTTGAGGTTGTACTGCTCTGTGCGGTAGCTGTGACAACCCGAAATCTCTATCTCTAAGTCAACGCAATTAATAGGAAGTCAGACTTGTTTTTTCTTCGGTCTTGCTGTGTTTAGGATCAGTTTGAGAGTCTCTAAGCCTAGTATACTTAAGGATTGAAGGTTGAGAAGTGTCAGTTCGGGATTAGAGGAATGCATTCGAGCCGGAAACATCATCTAGGGATGTTCATGACCGCAAACTAGGTTCACGGCCGTGAACCCCTCTCTATATATATGTTCTTCCTTCATTTACCCCTCATTTCTTCTCTCCTTGGCCGAAAACTCCTCAAGACTCATCGAACAAAAGCTCTCTTTTCACCCCACAAACGTAAGTAATTCATCCCTCTTCACTTGTTAATCATCTTATTCATGTAAAGAGCTTCGTATTCATCCATTGATTCATCATTTTCATCACCATCTTTATGAACTTGAAGAGTTCACGGTCGTGAACCCTTCATAAATGGGCCGTAAACCCATCAAATGTTCATGTGTTCTTGGGTCGTGAACACATCTTGGGCCGTAAACCCATGGTGGTTTGGCCGTGAACTCCATTTCGTCCCTCATTCTTGGTTCTAACACTTCATTGCAAGTGTTTCCTACATCCTAAGGATGTTTCCTATGATCATTAGTTGTTTTAGACACTAATTTTAGGCCTATACATGTTTATATGTGCTTAATAGGACCGTACTGTGCTTGGGACTTCACTTAGCATACCAAGCATCCTATCTTTGTCATTCGTTCAAGTCATTCACAATCAGGTGAGTTCATACCCCTATATTTTCTGAGATTTTAATGTTTTAAGGGGGGCGGGGGGAATACAAGTAAAAGCATAAGTAATCTTGTGTTTAAAATATAATTTGGTTTATTATATTTTCCTATCAGTAGTACACATTGAACGTAGAACTTACTAAACTTGATAAACATAGTTACTACTAGATTTGTGGATAGTTTTATAAACATGTTAAGATACAAACGTTGCAAATACAGTTTTCAAACTAGGAAACAAACTTATGAAATAAAAGGTACTATTTTATAAGGATTCATGTTAATAACAAAAAGGGTTTTCATAGTATTATTCGTGGATTCGTTGAGAGAACTACAGTGTGAGACACGACTTCTGAGAAGTCTACTCCTTAGGAACCAGAGTCTCCTGGAGGGAGAGCGTGAGTTTGTGTATAGATCTATACGAGATTGACAATCCCGCACCCTGACTACTAGCTACAGTCAACCGGGGGTGACAAACGTCATTTCAGTTTTCGACGTCCGAAGTACGTCGTATCGGTATTCGTCCATCAACATGGTTATAAGAACTCACAAGGGAAACAACGACTCATTCACGTAATAATGTACTTAACAATCAATCATCAGGGTTAATAACTAGGGGATTACTTAGTATATACATCAGGATGATATGAAATTAACATCCGAGATGCAGTGGGATGTGTGACTTCCGCCTCGTTCCCTGTTCCTTGTTTGGTTGTGGGCTTAGGGCAGAATCACCCAATCGACTATCTGTTCGATCTTGAATTCTATAACTTGTATGTACTAAGTGATCACAAGAGGGTATTAACAACACTTTCAGTATACGGAACAATACGTTTTCAACTAGTTTTATTTATGTAATAAAACTACTATACAATACTGGTGGTAGCCAGGGTTTTCAAACAGAACAATGCTTAAACAACATAGGTATGGTAGATACTTGTACTTTTCGGTTTGGATCAGATAATTCAATAACTTACACTTAGGAAAATATAGGATTTTACAGGATAAACATCAGTGCTTTACAAATAATGGGATTATTATTCACTTAACGGATATTCATTATTAATTCTATAATTCCTTAGTTTATGCAGCCGGGTTACGTATGAAGAATATCCGACAGACTGTGGAATGTGTGGTTTCCGCCTCATTCCCTGTTCCTTGTTTGGTTGTGGGTTTAGGGCAGATCCACACAACTAACTGTCTGTTCGATATTGGTTTATACATAACTAGTATGAACTAAGTAGTTATAGACGGAATGGGTTTAATCATGCTTTCAATAAGAAAATATTGGATTTTCTTGGGGAATATTATCAATAGATTTCAAAGGACCAATACAGTTAACTTTGCAAGTATCTAGTGAATACTTCAGGGTTATGTACATGAAGATCCGACAACCAGTGGAATGTGTGGACTCCACCTCATTTCATGTTCCTTGTTTGGTTGTGGGCTTGGGGCAGAACCACACAATCAATTGTTTGTTCGATCTGGATTGTATATGATTTGTATACACTAAGTACTCGCAGGAGGAACTAGTATAAATCATTTTTACTTAACATTCATTACATCAGAAAGTATAAGGTTTTCTGGAGAAACACAACGTACTTTTCAAAAGAACAAAGAACCAGTTTTCCAAAACAAATGCTTATGAACGCACCAGCTTTATGTTGATACTCTTTCAAAACCTACTTGTATTCTCAGGACAATAGTGGACAGGTACACGCACCGGATCCAAGAAGACGGAGCATAGTAACTTCGAGTCCTTACTTGTTATTTACTTTTGGAGTCAATCGTGTATGATTCGAATGTAATGTAAACATTATACTATTAATACAATGGTTGTTGTTGTTTTGATTACTATTTATTATTCAATTGTTGTGATACTATACATGACGTCCTCCGCCCCCGTACGTTTCTGTCGTTCCGGTTTGGGGGTGTGACAGTAGCCCACAAACCCTGGAGTATACCGGATATGAGTTGAGGGCTAGGGAGGGCATGCCAGAATCATACTAAGGACTTATAATCATTCCAGATATGAGAATGCCAGACTCGTACTGAGGGCTTTTCACTGTATTCCAGTCCGAGGACTGGGGGAGCAAGCAAGACATAAGCTGTGGGCCGAGAGCAAACCAGACTTATGATGTGGGCTCGAGAGCAAGCCAGATATGGGATGAGGGTCAGGGAGGACATGTCAGACTCATACTGTGGGCTCAGGTGTAATCCAGTCTGTAGAGTTGTGGACCCATTACATGTTGTTATTGTTATTATATGTACTATGTGTTATGTGTCGGTATTTTGGGGGAACTCACTAAGCTTCTGGCTTACAGTTGTGGATTTTTTTTCAGGTACCTCAGATGATCGCGGGAAGGAGAAGGCTTGATCGTGCACCTCCTCACATTTTATGTTATGATTTCTGGGATTACTCTGATAATAAACTATTTTGAAAACAATTTGTAATAAATGGTGGTTTTTGGATGTTTGAAAAAGTTTAAATCTTACATGAATTTTATGGATGTTACACATATCAAAACCCCTACTAAAGGATTGAGACACAAAGGACCGACTCGCACCTGAGTCAAAAAGCACAATAGCAGGAAAGGAGTTCACAAAGAAGATACCTAATAGAAATCCAATCATAAGCATACAATAAAATAACTTGACAGAATCATAAATGAAAACATACCGGTAACGACGTCCGACACTCCTCTAGCCTCCTTTGTCGTGAGCTAAAAGGCATGACCTCTGGCCTTCGGGGCCTTAACTCTCTCCTGTCGTCCATCGGTAATCCTCAAAGTAGTCGGGGCTGGTGTGTGCACTGGTCTGGTGGCTAGCAAGGGTCAACTGGCCTTCACATGGCTAACCTGCTCACAATGGTAACTGTTAAATGTGACTTGAGCATTTGGATCATGATCATGGAGAATTTGGATCACTTAGATCACAATGGAGCACTTGGGGTTCATGGAACATTTTACAAAGGAACATATCTTCCGAGAAAGGAATGGATCATCAGACAAAGGAACGGATCAAGTGACAAAGGAACGAATCTTCTAAAAAATGGTTTGGAGAAACTTAGAGTGGCTTGGAGCAACTTGGAGAAACTTGGGGAAACTTGGAGCACTTGGAGCAACTTGGAGCAACATGTTGTGATATGAAGATGGAAGTTGCGTCATCCTTATGGATGTTGCACCAAGCATAGAGGATGTTGCGCCATGGGGTTATATCTTGCGCCATTCATGAACGTGTTGGGCCAAGAGGAAAGGAGTTGCACCAAAGGAATGGATGTTGTGCCATGAGGGAGTCAAGTTGCTCCAAGAGGTTGATGTTGCACCATCAAGGAGTGGAGTTGCGCCAAGGATGAGAAGTTACGCCATCTTGAGGAGAATTTGTGCCATCCACATGAGATTTTGCATCATGGAGGAGATGTTGCGCCATCATGGACCATATTGGTACATGATGCGCCATCTCGATTCTTTTGTTGTTCCATGTTCATCCACGTTTGTATAGAAGATGATCATACTCAATAAATACACCATGTTGTGCCACCATGATGGATGTTGGGCCATTAGTATGCATGATGTGCCACCTGTGCATCATGATGCTCCACTGTGGTCAAGGTGGTTCGTCATGTGCATTGCTGATACTCATGGGTTGTATGACATGGAAGAATGTTCCAAAAGATGATGCATGGCGGATTGTGATTGGTTGACACCTGTTGTGTCAGGCATATGGGGAAATTAACGGAGACAACTAACGGAAAATGGACGTAGGGACCAAGCATGTATTAAAAGCAAATGTTAGGGATGCCCAACGTGCAAAATAAAACATAGTGACCAAATGCAAAATTTTTGTAAACCATATGGACCATTTTAGTAATTTGTTCTTTTATTAATTAAAAAGCAAGAGAGGACCCCCCCCCACACACACACATACACATACACACACACACACACACTCTCTCTCTCTCTCCTATGAATGCATGAACACCCAGATCATAAACATAGCCTGTAAAAATTTCAACAAATTTACATGTGTTCTAGAATCAATTTTAACATTCAATATATAAATTTCACATACATACAATCTATCTGATCTTCTCCACTCACATATCATAGAATCGTTGGATCATGTCTGATGAATTCAAGGCCCATTTTTCATTTCCTCGTGTGTGTCTC
This sequence comes from Lactuca virosa, assembly GCF_052849685.1. Classification (NCBI taxonomy): domain Eukaryota; kingdom Viridiplantae; phylum Streptophyta; class Magnoliopsida; order Asterales; family Asteraceae; genus Lactuca; species Lactuca virosa. Next base: position 30,554,587 of record NC_136433.1, read on the forward strand.
AATGGTAAAAACATCAAACTAAGCTCCACTTGATTTCTAGGGTTTACTCATGTTCTTCATTTGCATCATGTACTCTAGTTGAATGATTATTGGGGTTTAAATCACTAATAGTGATTTTATATATGGGTTTTTTTGGTTTGAAATTTCTCTCATGGGTCACCGAGAAGACGAATCATATGAAAAGGAAAGGTTGGTTGCTGGTCGAAAATGACACAAAGAGGGGAAACACCACAAAACCAGGAGATGTCAGAAAGAGGAGAAACATCAAAGAGAGGCATATGAAAACGAGTGTATTAGAGTTGTTGGTTGTGTTCGAGATCGTGCTTGACTGAAAGGAAGGTGGGGGAAACAGAGCTATTTAGGTAGGCAATGGTTCCTGACCTTGGATCAGTTACGCCATCGGTTAAGCCACCTCCGACCACCATTGTCTTCGCCGACTCAAAGCACTGCTCCTTTTTCATCTCCGAATATTACTGCCTTTTCCATAAGCCACCTTGAACCACCACCCTTGGTTCACCTCCATCAAACCATTATCTATCTTTTCTATACCTATTATCGCACGAATACAAGGTGTATGTGTGGATTTTCTGCTTCCTCAATCGCTAACACAGAAGACCCAATTAGGTGGGTGTAATTTTGACTTTTGATGAGAGAGAGGAGGGGGGAGTGGGTGGATCCTCTCTTGCCTTTTAATTAATAAAATACAATAATAACTATTAAAAAATGTAAAAATAAAAATAAAAGGCTTTTTAGTCTTTTCAGTTTTCAAAGGGTGTAACACCCGTTTCCAGATAAATTCCATTTTTAACCTTAAAAAAATCAAGTTTTTCATAATAAGCCCTTATGATGGGTGTACATGTGAATACGCCGGGTGTAAGGTAGTTAGTGGATCGCGGAGGTGATTGAGTATGTTGGACATACATGTGAGTACATCGGGCGTACTCGTGCTGCCCTTTAACCTTAATTGTTTAGGGTTGTGTCCCATATTTAAACATCTTATTCCTCATTGGACATTCTTATGACCAACCTCCATTCCTCTAAACCCTAAAATCGAAACCCTAGCCCTTGTGAGTGAAATTTGAAGCCTTTGAGTAATTTTTTAGTATTCTCGGTAGTGGAGGAAGATCATTCAAAAAGTGGTGTTGCATTCAAGATTTTGGATCCAAAATCTACATATCATTGTTCATCTATGGAAGGTATAAAGTTTATACCTTGGAGCTTGTTTTGTTAGATCTTGTTTAAGCTTAAAGTTATGTTCATTTTGTCCCAAAACCTTGATCTTTATGAGTATGGAATACTCTAGAGCTTTTGAGTTGTCCTTTTAGACGTTTTAGGGTGCATAGAGTCATAAAAATGTTAGCTTGGCCCTTTCCTTTCATCCATGCATGAGTTATGGAGTTTTTGGTGAAGTGAAAAGTTAGGGTTTTGGGATTAAGCTCTCTTTAGCCATGAAAAGGCATAAAGTCAGAGACTTTATGGATTAGGATATCTTTTAGGTTCATATCTGATGTTGGGGTAAAGTGTCTTAATGATTAAGACCTTAAAAGTTGAGTTTTGAGTTAAGACGGAGTACGCTGAGCGTAATCCTGGTCGTGTTCTCTACGCCTAACGTAGAGTTGTGTAGGTCGCGCGTAACGTCAAATTTTGATCTTTTACTTTCTTTGACTTTTGACCAATTGTGCCTTTAGGTGAATTTGTGAGGGTTTTGGTCTTGGAAAGGGCAAAATGGTCTTTCGCCCTAAATGCGGATTAAACTTGGATTAAGACTAGTTGAGTATGAAAAAAAGTACCTTAATTGTTAATTATGGATGTTTGGTGTAATTAATAGGCGTAGTTTAGTTTTGGCAGCTCGGGAGTGAGTTCCATCTATCATTTGTGCGGGGTGAGTCTCCTCACTATTCTTACCCGTGTGGTAGAATATTTATGTAGCATCAGACTCCTGGTACGTATTTAATTTCACTAAAATGCCACAATCTACTCTGGGACTCGGCGAGTTGGAGGCCCAACTCGTCGAGTAGACTCGACTTTGGATCGGGGGTTTAAGTGACCTTCTCGACGAGTCGGAAGACCGAATCGACGAGTAGGAACTGTCTGGACAAAACCCTAATATTTAGGGTTTGCACCCTATTTAAACACTTTATCTCGTCCCAAACCAGCCTCCATCACCCTCCCAACTCAGAGAAACCCTAGATTGAAACCCTAAACCCTTTTTGTGTGATTCTTGAGCTTGTTGTGCCATTTTGTGCAAGTTAGAAGGTTGAATAGAAAAAGAAGGAGCTTGGGATTTCAGAAGGAGCAAGGAAATCCAGAGATTTTGCTTCATTTCCTGTTTATAGTAGGTAAAAAGTCCAGACCTTGAATTTTCTTTCATTAGATACTCTTTTGGAGTAACTTAGGGCTTTTGGAAGCAATTTTGGAGCCATACTAGGATGCAACCTCGATTTTGGGATTAAGACTTCAGATCTGGAGCCATTGAGGGTTCCCATGGCATAAAGGTGCCAACTTTATGGCCATGGGAGACCCATGCATCATATAAACCCCTTTTTATGGCTTTTTGAGCCAAAGGCCCCATGCATGTGCATCAAGTTTGAAGCTTTACGTATAAAATGAACCCTAGGAGGCCAGATCTATGGCTTTGACGCGTTAAGACCCATTATAATCGAATGTATAGTGTTGGACAAAGAGGGACTCAGCGAGTCACTTGGGTGACTCGGCGATTCGGGACGCTTTTTCTCGAAAGTGTCTCCTGGAAATGGTTTTGGTTGAGTGGAAGGAACACTCAACCTGATAGGGGTTTGTTTTGGACCTGGAAATCATGGGACTCGACGAGTTTAAGAACAGACTCGACGAGTCCAATGCAATCTCCCAACTTATGAAGACGGACTCGGCGAGTTCAAGAGGAACTCAGCGAGTCATAGACTGAACATCTTCTTATGGATGAAGATAAACTCGGTGAGTTCAAGAATGAACTCGGCGAGTCGGTTGAAGATTGTCTGAGGTGTTGTTGAAGGCAAACTCGTCGAGCTCTTGCTAGAATCGACGGGTAAGGACGAGATGTCGGCCACAATGTCGACCCACAAGTAGGAGTTTTTTGTTAGATGATTGTCTTCGTGATATTCATCTAGGTTTGCTACTACCTGATGTGAGTATGTGCTAGCAAGATATGTTATATGTGATAGAGGTAGTAGGAGGGGATTAGTCCCCCAGTTCGGTTGTTAGGACCGACGTGTAGGTCGGGCACCCCAGATATGCCTGACAATATGTTTATGTGATATGATATTATGTGGTAGTAGTAGGAGGTGAAACAGTCCTCGTATTTCGGTTGTTAGGACCGAAGGGTAGGTCAGCACCCCAGAATGGCTTGACATGGGTTGGTCAGCACCCCAGAACGGCTTGACATGGGTAGGTCGGTACCCCAGAATGGTCGTACCGGGTAGGTCGGGCACCCCATAATTGCTCGACAGTATGTATGTTATGTGATTGTTTGGTATGCGGTATGATGGGGGAACTCACTGAGCTTCGTGCTTACAGTTTTCAGTCTTGTTTCAGGGACCTCTTCGGCAAAGGGGAAGGAGCTGGCGCGGTAGTGGCACATCACACACATGCATGATTTTCGCAATATGGGATTTCTTGGGATTGTACTCTGATTTTTATTACTATTGATGATATGGTTTTGAGACATGTTGTTACAGTTTTATAAATTGATTTGACATTGGTAATGTTTTTGGTAAACTGTTTTATGAGTTACTTAATTAAAAATGAAATTTTTGGCCTTGAATTTTGGGATGTTACAAGTTGGTATCAGAGCCTTGGTTTGAGGGATTCGGGCACACTCCCTAGTGTGTCTGAACTCAAATTAAGGACTTGGTATGAAATTTTCAAAAGTAAAATCATTTTTATGAAAAGGAGTTTGAAAAGAGAAAAGAACTTTGAAAAAGAACTAGATGTGTGATGTGCGCGACCGGCCGAGCTCAAGTAAGTTTTCCCCAAGATATCCATACATGTTATGTTATGATATGATATGATTATGAGAACCGCATGCTAGATTAGGGCTAGAGGATCTACGAAGGATTACTTATATTCCTACTTTATATGTATGAGAAATGCATGCTAGATTAGGGTTAAGGATCTAGGAAGATGCCTGATATGCCTGCTATATTTGTTTTTGAGCTGCAAGATGTTACTGATTAGTCAGTTATATGATAGCTTGGATAGAGTATGATTGGATTGGGTTACTCAATGCCCGAATGTTGTTGCTTTGTGCTTTGGGAGTCCTAGTTATCTTTAGCTAACTAGTAAACGAATACGTTAAGTTACATATTGCGAGGACGAAATAATTCCAGAGGTTAGGTCTAGCCCTACTGCGCAACTCTTGTTTGAGTCCAACCGTTGTGGGGTAGGACCTTTCATTTGAAGAATTATCTGGTCTTAGTAATATGTAATGGTATTCGAAAGCTAGCTAGGTAAAGGTAGCAGGGGTTCCTTATGCAGCTGATGGCGGAGAGTAGGTCGGAGAGTTACCCTAGGGTAAGCTTAGGACGAGATTGGAAAAGAGTGCAACAGTAGTAGAAGGGACTTGGTGAAGTCGAAGCAATCCTTGAGGAAAGTACGGATAGATGTGGAAGGTAGTATGGGCCTGTACTACTGAAAGTAGAGGATCCGTACTCGACTCAAGGAGGGCCGAGATGGAACCAGGAAACTTGAAGAGTGTATGAAACCTCCCAAGGTTTATGTATGATTCTGACTATTATGTGTTATGTTTGAGAATGGTGATGATCACACGTCATGCAGGGGGAGGTTCAGGATCAGGATCGGGCTCGGGGGCAGGTTCCGAGCCAGTGGACGAGGGACTACGCGAGTTCATCGCGTCTGAGATCACAAGAGGTATCCTTGAGTCGACCCCGGTGATTTTCGGGTCGATCAAGGAAGGGATCATTGAGTTGATGGAGGATCGCCTCAGGGCATTCAGGGGCGATATGGCATTCAGTCAGTTAGGATCACGTACACTGTCCTTCAAGGACTTCAGGAGCAATGGTGCGCCAGATTTCCATGGGGCTAAGGACCCCATCGCAGCCAGGAGATGGATTGCAGACATTGAGTCTGCATAGTTGACGAGCTTCTGCCCTGAGGGGTCGAAGGTGCGATATGTTGCAGGTTATTTGAGAGACCGGGCCAGGGATTGGTGGGAGTCAGTTGGTGACTCGTTGGGAGCCTCGACGATTGAGGCTATGACTTGGTCGGACTTTGTGACCATGTTCAGGTCTGAGTTTGTGCCAACGGTAGAGCTTCAGCAGCTGGCCAAGGATTTTCTGGATATGAGGCAAACGACGGAGTCAGTGGCGGAGATTACTGCCAAGTTCTGGGAGAGGGCATTGTTGGTGCCCCAATATGCGGGAGACGAGGAGATGCGTAAAACCCGCTATCATGATATGTTGAGGGCAGGCATCCGGGAGCATGTCAGCTTCTCGGCATGCCCAACCCTGGATTCCATGATTGCCACGGCGAGGGAGAGGGAGATAGACTTGGAGCACCTCAAGAAGAGGAAGGCAGAAGAGGGACAGGTTACTGGGGCTTCGGGGAAGAAGCCCAAGGGATCATACACTAGGCCGAAGGGCCAGTCGGGTCAGGGTCGCTGCAGGAAATGCGGCGGGTTGCATGAGGGGGCTTGCAGGTTGGGATCGTCGGGCTACTATAAGTGCGACAAGACGGGGCACTTTGCTAGGGATTGTACTGCCCCTGCCCCCACCTTTCATACATCAGACCTGATTTGCTTTCATTGCAATCAGAAGGGCCATAAAAAGGCCAATTGCCCTCAGTTGACAGCAACAACGCCAGTGAAGGCGCTAGCTCCAACGACCCTGCGGATCACTGATGGTCGGAAGGGCAAGACAGAGGCTCCAGTGGTGAGGAGTCGGGCCTTCCAGTTTACTACTGAGGAGGCACGCGCCGCACCCGATGTGCTGACGGGTATGATTTCTTCTCCCCACCTTTTATTTTATGTGTTTATGATATTGAGGTGCCGTGTGATATGTCTTGTTTAGGATCGTTCCATGTGAACGGTATCCCAGTTCAGGTGTTGTTTGATTCGGGTGCTACCCGATCATTTGTTTCTCTTGCGCTTAGCAAGAGGTTCCCTGAGTCTTCGGGCATGTTGGAATGCCCTTTAGAGGTCGAGATTGCAGATGACCGATCAGTACGAGCGTCGATGGTTTTTAGGGATTGTGTTCTGAGGCTATTTAAGGAACGCTACCTGGTATACTTGGTTCCCATTCCGTTGTGTGGGAACAAGGTGATTATAGGCATGGATTGGTTGAGCCCCAACGGGGCGGTGATCGACTGCGCGCAACAGTTGGTTCGGATCAGGACCCCGAGTGGGGGAGAGCTGGTGATTCAGGGCGAGAGGCCACATCACGGACCAACGCTATGTTCAGCAGCGAGGGCTAGGCGTTACCTTCAACAGGGTTGCGCTGGGTATGTCGCCTATGTTATGGATACCCGAGAGGAGGGCAAGGCATCGGTGAGCGATGTACCCGTGGTGAGAGATTAAGCGGATGTATTCCCAGAGGAGCTGCCTGGGGTACCTCCGGAGCGACAGATGGAGTTTAGGATCGCCCTAGTCCCTGGTGCGACACCGATAGCTAAGGCACCATATCGGTTGGCTCCTCCTGAGATGCAGGAGTTGTCTACGCAGCTGCAGGAGCTGTTAGACAAAGGATTTATCAGGCCGAGTAGTTCGCCTTGGGGAGCCTCGATCCTGTTTGTCAAGAAGAAGGACGGGTCGCATCGTATGTGCATAGATTACCGGGAGCTGAACAAGGTAACGGTGAAGAACCGTTACCCACTCTTGAGGATAGACGACTTGTTCGACCAGCTCCAGGGAGCATCTTGGTTTCCAAGATTGACTTGCGGTCAGGCTACCATCAGATGAGGATCAGGGATGAGGATATACAGAATACTACTTTCCGGACTCGCTATGGTCACTACGAGTTCGTGGTGATGCCCTTCGGGCTCACCAATGCTCATGCCGCATTCATGGACCTCATGAATCGCATGTGCAGACCGATGCTAGATCGGTCTGTGATAGTTTTCATTGATGACATCTTGGTTTACTCCAAGACGCAGGAGTAGCATGAGGAGCATCTGCGAGAGGTTTTGGATACCCTGAGGAGGGAGAGCTTGTATGCCAAGTTCTCTAAGTGCGAGTTCTTGTTGCGCGAGGTGCAGTTTCTGGGGCACCTTGTCAACCAGAACGGGATATTGGTTGACCCGTCCAAAGTGGAGGCCGTGATGAGATGGGAGGTTCCGAAGTCTCCATCTGAGATTCGGAGTTTCCTCGGATTGGCAGGCTATTATCAAAGATTCATTCAGGACTTCTCCAAGATAGTCGTACCTCTGACCCGACTGACGAAGAAAGTCGTTGTCTTTCGCTGGGGGCCTGAGCAGCAGGTAGCGTTTGAGACGTTGAGACAGAGACTATGCAAGGCACTGATCCTCGCCCTGCCCGAGGGCGTGGAGGATTTTGTGGTGTACTGTGATGTGTCCATTTCAGGTTTAGGCGCAGTCTTGATGCAGAGAGGGCATGTCATCACCTACGCCTCGAGGCAGCTGAAGCCTCACGAGGCGAACTACCGGACGTATGATTTAGAGCTGGGGGCAGTCGTCTTCGCCCTCAAGATTTGGCGACACTACCTCTATGGGGTCCGCTGTACCATCTACACGGACCACAAGAGTTTGAGGTACCTCATGGATCAGTCGAATCTGAACATGAGGCAGCATCGGTGGTTAGATGTGGTGAAGGATTACGATTGCGAGATCCTTTACTACCCGGGGAAGGCCAATGTTGTGGCCGACGCGCTTAGCCGCAAGGCAGCGCTGATCAGAGACATCTGCATGAGGATGACCATGGTGACTCCGCTTTTGGAGCAGATCTGAGAGGCCCAGCTGGAGGCCATGAAGGAGGAACATCATAAGAGCGAGCGTATTGTGGGTCAGGTTTCCTCCATCGACTACGATAGCCGAGGGTTATTGACTCTACATCGTAGGGTATGGGTTCCCTATCATGGGGGTGTGCGCCAGGTTCTGATGGAGGAGGCGCACAAATCTCGATTCTCGATTCATCCCGGGGCGACGAAGATGTACATAGATCTTTGACCCGATTACTGGTGGCCCTGCATGAAGCGGGATGTCACCTGGTACGTAGAGCGGTGCTTGACCTGCAGGAAGGTCAAGGCCGAGCACCAGAGGCCACACGGCAAGATGCAGCCGCTGGACATTCCCATGTGGAAATGGGAAGATATTACTATGGATTTCATCACCAAGCTCCCCATGACTGCTCGGGGAGTGGATTCGATTTGGGTCATCGTGGATCGGTTGACCAAGAGTGTCCACTTCATACCGATCCAGGAGAGTATCTTGGCCGAGAAGTTGGCAGATATCTACATCCGAGAGGTTGTGGCTCGACACGGAGTGCCAGTCTCCATGATTTCGGACCAAGATGTGCGGTTTACTTCCAGGTTCTGGAAGAAGTTTCACGACGAGTTGGGTACTCGTCTGCACTTCGGCACAACGTTCCACCTGCAGACGGATGGTCAGAGTGAGCGGACCATCCAGACTTTGGAGGATATGTTGCGGGCCTACGTTCTAGACTTCGGTAGTAGCTGCGATACCTACCTTCCATTACCTGAGTTCTCCTACAACAACAACTATCACACGAGTATCGATCATCCTCCTTTCGAGATGTTGTACGGGAGGAAGTGCAGGACCCCGATATGTTGGGGAGAAGTCGGACAGAGGGTCATGGGGAGCACCGAAGTGGTGCTCAAGACGACAGAGAGGATTCAGCAGGTTAGGAGCAGGCTTCAGACTGCTCAGAGTCGGCAGAAAAGCTACGCCGACAAGCGTCGTTCGAACCTGGAGTTCCAGGTCAGGGATATGGTCCTCCTGAAGGTGTCGCCTTGGAAAGGTGTCATCCGATTAAGGAAGCGGGGCAAGTTGGGTCCTAGGTACATTGGACCTTTCAAGGTTGTCGCCCGGGTGGGCAAGGTGGCATATAGGCTGGACCTGCTAGCCGAACTCAGTCAGATTCAAACACGTTTCACGTCTCCCAGTTACGGAAGTGCCCGGTGGACGACTCAGCAGTGGTACCCTTGGAGGATATTCAGGTGGATGATAGCCTGAATTACATTGAGCGGCCAGTGGTGATCCTTGACAGGAAGTCGAAGGATCCGAGGAACAAGAGGGTGGAGCTGGTGAAGGTGCAATGGAAGCACCGCAAGGGATCAGAATGGACTTGGAGCTGGAGGGAGAGATGAGGGAGCACTACCCCGAGCTTTTTCCAGATTCAGCAGCAGACTTCGAGGACGAAGTCTAAAATAAGTGGGGGAGATTTGTAGCACCCGATTCCTGGTACGTATTTAATGTCACTGAAATGCCACAATCTACTCTGGGACTCGGCGAGTTGGAGGCCCAACTCGTCGATTAGACTCGACTGTTGGATCGGGGGTTTAAGTGACCTACTCGACGAGTCAGAAGACCGACTCGACGAGTAGGAGCTGTCTGGACTAAACCCTAATATTTAGGGTTTACACCCTATTTAAACACTTTATCTCGTCCCAAACCAGCCTCCATCACCCTCCCAACTCAGAGAAACCCTAGATTGAAACCCTAAACCCTTTTTGAGTGATTCTTGAGCTTGTTGTGCCATTTTGTGCAAGTTAGAAGGTTGAATAGAAGAAGAAGGAGCTTGGGATTTCAGAAGGAGCAAGGAGATCCAGAGATTTTGCTTCATTTCCTGTTTATAGAAGGTAAAAAGTCCAGACCTTGCTTCTTCTTTCATTAGATACTCTTTTGGAGTAACTTAGGGCTTTTGGAAGCCATTTTGGAGCCATACTAGGATGCAACCTCGATTTTGGGATTAAGACTTCAGATCTGGAGCCATTGAGGGTTCCCATGGCATAAAGGTGCCAACTTTATGGCCATGGGAGACCCATGCATCATATAAACCCCTTTTTATGGATTTTTGAGCCAAAGGCCCCATGCTTGTGCATCAAGTTTGAAGCTTTACGTATAAAATGAACCCTAGGAGGCCAGATCTATGGTTTTGACGTGTTAAGACCCATTATAATCGAATGTATAGTGTTGGACAAAGAGGGACTCGGCGAGTCACTTGGGTGACTCGGCGATTCGGGACGCTTTTTCTCCAAAGTGTCTCCTGGAAATGGTTTTGGTTGAGTGGAAGGAACACTCAGCCTGATAGGGGTTTGTTTCGGACCTGGAAATCATGGGACTCGACGAGTGTAAGAACAGACTCGGCAAGTCCAATGCAATCTCCCAACTTATGAAGACGGACTCGGCGAATTCAAGAGGAACTCGGTGAGTCATAGACTGAACATCTTCTTATGGATGAAGATGAACTCGGCGAGTTCAAGAACGAACTCGGCGAGTCGGTTGAAGATTGTCCGAGGTGTTGTTGAAGGCAAACTCGTCGAGCTCTTGCTAGACTCGACGGGTAAGGACGAGATTATGGCATTGTGTGGTCATGAGGACTCGACGAGTTGGCGGGCCAACTCGGCGAGTTGAATCAACTAAATGTTGACTTTGACCAAAAGTTGACTTGGACCATGGGTATGACTTTGACATTGACTAGGTTTGCGTGACCCTTGTAAGGGTTACGAGTATGAGAATGAGTTGATAACTTGGAAGAGTTGTCATGTAGGGATTGAGGAGTCGAGGAGAGTCGATTTCCACATCGAGATCAGTACAGACACTACGCGACATTGAGGTGAGTTACCTTCCAGTAGAAGTGGGTCTACGGCTACAATGCCGGCCCACTAGTAGGAGTTGTTTGTTAGATGATTGTCTCCGTGATATTCATCTAGGTTTGCTACTACCTGATGTGAGTATGTGCTAGCAAGATATGTTATATGTGATAGAGGTAGTAGGAGAGGATTAGTCCCCCAGTTCGGTTGTTAGGACCGACGGGTAGGTCGGGCACCCCAGATATGCCTGACAATATGTTTATGTGATATGATATTATGTGGTAGTAGTAGGAGGTGAAACAGTCCTCGTATTTCGGTTGTTAGGACCGAAGGGTAGGTCAACACCCCAGAATGGCTTGACATAGGTAGGTCAGCACCCCAGAATGGCTTGACATGGGTTGGTCAGCACCCCAGAACGGCTTGACATGTGTAGGTCGGCACCCCAGAATAGCTGTACCGGGTAGGTCGGGCACCCCAGAATTGCTCGACAGTATGTATGCTATGTGATTGTTTGGTATGCGGTATGATGGGGGAACTCACTAAGCTTCGTGCTTACAGTTTTCAGTCTTGTTTCAGGTACCTCTTCGGCAAAGGGGAAGGAGCTGACGCGGTATCAACACATCACACACATGCATGATTTCCGCACTATGGGATTTCTTGGGATTGTACTCTGATTTTTATTACAATTGATGATATGGTTTTGAGACATGTTGTTACAGTTTTATAAATTGATTTTAATTGGTAATGTTTTTGGTAAACTGTTTTATGAGTTACTTAATTAAAAATGAAATTTTTGGCCTTGAATTTTGGGATGTTACAATTTATGTTGACCAGATGGGTCTATGTGCTATTACTGTGATATGTGTTGCTGTGTGTGCTGAGCTTCAGGTAGTCTCCAGGGTTGCTAATAACCCACAGGGCGTGTTGTTTGCCCACTGAGACTTCGGGTAGTCTCGAGGGTTATTGATACCCATAATTGTTTATTTTGTGTCGTGTTGTATGCGATATTTTGGGGAACTCACTAAGATTTGTGCTTACATTTGTTGATTAAATGTGTTTTACGTACTTCTAAGGATCACGGGAAGGCGAATGCTTGACTGTACACATTCGTCTGCAATTTTATTTTCGGATATTTTGGGACACTCTGATATTTTGATGATGATTTGTGTTTGACATTTATGATTTTATTGGGATGGGTTTTATGAACAATGTTTTATGTGAATTTTTAAAATGAAAAATTTGGTTTGAAAATTTGAATGTTACAGAGGGACCAAATACACAACGAAACTAGCTCAAAATGATCATCAATCCAAACGCTTGGACCAAAACCTATAAAAAAAATACATACCACATGAACTATTTTTACAGTTTTGTCTACATTATATAAACTACCCTCATACGATATTTCAATTTTTAAGCCTACACCATATTTTTAACAAACTATGAATCATGATATCTTCCTTTTTACCGATGCACTTTCGCTTATTGTGAAAGTTCAGTAGTAATCGTTTCTTAAGTTGTAATCATTTCCTTAGTTGATACTATTTTTTTAACAAACTATGAATCGCAATACGTTCCTTTTACCAAGGTTACCTCAAGCTAACAATATCGAGATTAATTTTTGAACATATATAAGGTTAGTTCAACTCGTGCAAATAGTTAGGAAGATTGCAAGTCAATAACAAGGTTGTGGTGACTTGGTAAGACATGTGGAAGATATGATGGATAACGTATTGACTCATGTTCAAATCCTGACACTACTTAGCCATTGTGGCCATGAAGGTTCGCATGCAGTGACTCTAGGGCATGAGACATAGTCTCATGTTCGCAACGGGGGATTAGTTGGTGCACGAAAGATGGCCCGGAAACGAGGAAGTTCCCTTTCCAAAATAAACAAATAAATAAATAACAAGGTTCTTTAGTTCCGAATTTATTATCAGTTGCATGGGGAAGAAAGTAAAAGTAATTTCTCTTGAGTCACAAATGCATATCGGGATGCTTTAACAAGGTCATCTTATATTGATGTCATTACTACAGAAGAATGTAGAAATAATAAGCCTCACGAAAGAACTAGATTTCCATGAATATTTGTTGGTTTGCTTTTGTTAGAAAAATCAGTGATGTGAATTTAGCGAAGTGAAGTTTGCGGTCTTTTGAAAAAATATGGTCTTATGGAAAAAATTAAGCTTAATATATGGTTAATTGGTTATTTAGTATTTAGTGAATAACTCTATAACTCCTGTTTGAGGTTAAAGTCATTAACTCATGTTTTCACTCTCATTTAAGTAAAAATACATTTTAAACTTGTTAAATGTTAATTTAATGGAGTATTATAATAACCATCATCATTTGTAATCATTTTAATGATGCAAGGTAAATAAATAATCAAGTTTGTGGACGTGTCCTCCGAATTATAATTATGTCTTTTCCATTATTATTGAACTAACACTAGAACAATCACACTTGAATGGGCAACCATCGAAAAACTCATCATATCATATCAATGCTTTTCTGTTACCTTATTAGATTTATACAACTAAAATTGGTTTGAAGTCGAAATTTTAAAATGACTGGATTTGAAAACCAAATTCAGAGACTTTTATAGTTAAAAAAAATTATGAAGAATTTAACAAGTTAATAATAACCTTAAGTCCTTAACACAATATATATTAACCCTAATAATCTAATTTAAAGACGTTGAAACTTGAAAGTTAATCTAAAAACAAAAAGAATTAAACTTATAGATCAATGGAAAATCAAACTTTATTGATCTTTTTCCTCATCTCACTTCTAAAGCTTTAAATAAATTAGTGTTCGATCACCGTCCCATTATTCTAAAGAATGAGGTGGTAGTGGATTATGGTCCTATTTCGTTCAAGTTATTTAACACTTGGATAGATTATGGCCCTATTTCGTTCAAGTTATTTAACATTTTGATGAATTATGACAATTATGTTAAAAAAATAAGCTTAGGGCATACATAGTCCATTGAACTCTAAAGAGTTTAATAGATTGTCACATCATTACCACATAATTATTTTATTTTTTTATTCAAATTTATTTCTTAACATCCACACTTCATTAAACCCAATAAAATTTAATGGATTTCCACATTATCATTATTATATTTCTAAACATAATTATAAATTTAAAAATAAAAGATATAATAGTTAAAAAAATACAATACTTAAAAATACTTTCATTAAAAATTATGAAACACAAAACATGTAATACCTAAAAATATATTAATAAAAAACATGAAACCAAAATAATATAATATCAAAAAATATGATGAATTTTATTTGTGGTTTAATTAAAAAGGGAAATCTCCAGAAAAGTCCTAAAATTTTACCCTGATTTACGAAAAAAGTCTCAAACTAAATTTTGTTTACGAAAAAGCATGAATTACCGGTAAAAATGGCGATTTGACCCCTTTTTTCCGGTTTACCGGTTTTATTACTTACCTGTTTCACTAAAGTCTCATTATTTTACCCTAATTTGCGAATAAGTCCCAAAATAAAATTTAATGATTATTTGGCCCTTTTCTTTATGTAACATACATTTTACCGGTTTCATTGTTGACCCGGACGCCTAGTCATTAAATGAGATGATGAGATGGATATATTGAGTTATATAATGCTATGTTTAGCATAAAATTTGATATTCTGATGTATTGTATATCTTTTTGGAACATAAAATGTATCCAACGAATACTACAATAATTACATAAACTAACAACAACTGTGTTATTTTTTACGTTTATAGGAAATATCAAATTGTCTATCTAATCTTATGTAACCCAATATATCCATGTCATCAGACATCAACTCATTTTCTGCCATTTTTTCTTAGAAACACACATTTTATTGGTTTCATTGTTGACGTAGATACATAGTCATAAATGAGCCAATGGGATGGGTATCAAATTTTACAGTAAATGTGACATTATATAACCCATCGTATTCATCTTATCAGCTAATTTAATGACTAGGTGTCTAAGTCAACAATGAAACCGATAAAATGTATGTTACATGAAGAAAATGACCAAATCATCAGTAAATTTTATTTTGGGGCTTATTCGCAAATTAGGGTAAAATAATGGGACTTTAGTGAAACATGTAAGTAATAAAACCGGTAAACCGGAAAAAATGGGTCAAATCGTCATTTTTACTGGTAATTCATGTTTTTTCGTAAACAAATTTTAGTTTGAGACTTTTTCGTAAATTAGGGTAAAATTTTAGGACTTTTCTGGAGATTTCCCAATTTAAAAAATCTAATATAAAATAATATGAAAATACGATCACATATATATTTGGTTTAGAATTTATTTGAAAAAGAAAAAAATTAAGTTCATTCAACCACTCAATAATCATACAACTCTTTTATTCAACCCTCTTTCATTCATCACCCACACTCTATTCAATCTTAATTATCATCCATTCAATTTCTATTAAAACCCCGTTGTGGATGCCCTTAAAAAGCTTAAGAGTGGCGTCGAAAAAAAATTAAATATGAGATGTTACCTGAATCTCATAGAAACAGGAAGTTTTTGGAGAAATTTTTTAATGTCAGTCTCAACAAATGGTTAGGGGTGTTCGTTTGATGGATCAGTTTGATCCGATCCAATCAAGTGAATACAAATTGATTTCGGTTTTCAAAACATGGATCCAAATTGTCCAAACTAAATTCAAATCCAATCCGATCCGATCTAATTACAATTCGGTTGGATCGGTTTTTATAATTCGGTTTTCAAAAACCGAAACATTTTAAAACGACATATAATTATAATATTACTTAACTTTACACAATAAGCGAAAACAAATTATTTAGTTGTGATTTGAAATTTATAAACAACTACTAAAAAGATATATTATAGTTAAATATTTTATAGATAAAAAACTTTTGAGAGAAAATGTATATTAATGTTTTTTTTATTGGGTGAAACGTTTTGAACGTGTTTGAAAAAATAAATTACAAAATCAATAAATAACTATAAATATATATTATAAATAAATAAATAGTAAATGTTTATTCGGTTTTTTTGGACTATTCGGTTCTTATTTTATAAACCATAACCAATCCGAAATCTAAAATAATAATTGGGTTTTGTCGAAAACCAATCCAAAGATCCGAATATCCGAACCAATTAGTCCAATCAAAATTGTCCAATTAGACAATTCGGTTTTATTCAAATAGAAACAGCTATACAAATGGTTGATGATATAGGTATTTTGTTGAAGCAAATTTGAGATATTGAAAAAGTTGAGCTATTTAGTAAAAACTATATAAGATTTTGTTGCTTTTGATTTTAGTTGAAACGTTTTTCTTTTTCTGAATTTCGACAATAATATAAATATTTTATTAATATTCGAATAATTATTACCTTAAAAGAAATTGTGTCTAATTTAAGTTGACATGAACTCAAACTTTATATATTTATTCATTTAATTAAAAACCATCGTAAACAAGAAAAAGAATAAAAAAGTCAAAATTCCTTTTATTGAAAAAAAAAAGGAGTCGTTGCGTAGGTTTGTTGTGTGTCGGAGATGATCAACGCGGAAAGGCGCGCCTATATCTCTTTTTTCGCCAGTTTGGATCCAATCCATACCCGGCGACCGACGACCGACGACGGTTGATTGTGATCTGCGACAACTCAGAGAACAATTTCAACCGTCTTTCTTCAAGTGTTAATTTTTGGCTATTTCCTTCTCAATCGGTTGAATCGAGACTGTCACTCCATACATATCTCATACTCTTCCCTCGAGATCTATACTCCTTGTATACTTATTAAATCGAAGGAACCTCATTGCTCCGATTCTGTAAGTATCCGCAAATCCATTTCTGTTTATTGAATTTACTGTTGCCATCTCGTCGTTTTCACGCTGCGATCGATTGTTTTTTGTTGTTTTGTATGTTCACAATTAGAAGCTATCCTCGATGTTTTGCATTCTGGTTATCAGGAATAGGGTATCGTGCTTTTATGATTTCGTTTCCGGGTGCGCGAAAATGCAGAAACTAGAACTTAGGAAAAGAATGTTGTGGCTACTAAACTAAATTTGAAGGTTACTTTGCTTTTATCAGAACTTAGAGATTCATAGAAGATTAGAACTGAACAAGTAAAATTGCAGTTTTCGGACAGAAATAGGGAAACACATTCACAACTAATGCTCTCCAAGTCCTGTTAACATTTCGATTTTAAAAGACAAATATATTACTTCTTAAGTTCAGATTTAGTAATGCTTTCTGATATAGTTCAATCTGGTCGTTATTTTTCGCCCAAATTTGAATTGCTCCATATCAAATTGAAGTTGTTAGATCAGATGGGGTATATTTCGGATCCGTAATATTTGGAGACACCTCCGGATACTGATTCTGGATTTCTGGTAGCTTTCATGAATCATGATAAACTATCTTTCCATCTATGAAAGAGGTCAGATTAGGCATTAGGGCATGACCTTGCACAAGAGTGAAGATGCAATCATTATAGTCTCATACTAGGAATTTGTGAATTAGGGCCTTCCTACTAGGGTGCAATATTCTACATTTAGTACTATAACTATGTGATAAATTATAGTTTCAGGTGCTATACGAACAGTGTTTTTAATAAATATCCTTTCTAAACAGTTTAAAAGTTCAATCACAAGGCTAGCTAGTACTCACACTGTGATTTTTTTCAGGTCAACCTATCTATCCGTGACTAGAGGCCAATGCTCATAAACATGAAGAGCTTCCATCTTCTAACTTGTGTCATATCCTCTCTATGTATTTTGGGATGCCATAGATATCACCTGGCTTAAAATTTCCCAAATTTCTTCAAGCATGGTATACACATCATCAGACTTGCCCCCTTTGAGAGGTTCTATTCGTGATTTCATTTTCCCCAACTCTAGACACAAAAATAGTTTAAGACTCTCCTCTTCACTTCAAGATTTCTCTACATACAATCAACTTGATCCAGAAGAAGGAAATCTTAATCTTAACCATGGACTTGACCAGATTGATTTCTCAAGAGAAAACAGTGGGACAAGTTTTTTAAAAGAGAAACCATCACCAAAATCTAGAAAGTGGGTAATTCTCGTTTGCTTCCTGTTCATTGCTTCTCTTATCTACACATCACTTCATCTTTATTCAAATTGGTCAAAAAAATCCTCCAGATTCTTCGTTGTACTTGATTGTGGTAGCACAGGTACACGTGTCTATATATACCAAGCATCCATCAACCACCAAAAAAATCAAAACCTTCCAATTTTGTTAAAATCAATCCCACAAGATCTTAATTCTAAACCCAGTTCTCAAAGTGGGCGGGCCTACAACCGTAAAGAAACCGAACCCGGATTTGACAAGCTGGTCAACAATGTAACCGGGTTGACCCAAGCCATAAACCCACTCCTTTACTGGGCTGAAAAACAAATCCCAAAACACGCACATAAATCCACCTCATTGTTTCTCTACGCGACAGCTGGCGTCCGGAGGCTACCCACTGCTGACTCAGACTGGGTGTTGAACAACGCGTGGTTGATCTTGAAGAATTCGTCTTTTGTATGTAAACGAGAGTGGGTTAAAATCATTAGTGGGACAGAAGAAGCGTTTTATGGATGGATAGCTTTAAATTATCATACCCATATGCTTGGTGATAAAAATAGACCAAATAAACAAACATATGGTGCACTTGACTTAGGTGGATCATCTTTACAGGTCACATTTGAAACCAATGACTACACAAATACAACGTTAAACGTGACAATTGGTCAAGTCAACCATCGGTTAAGTGCTTATTCTCTTTCGGGCTATGGTCTAAACGATGCTTTTCACAAATCTGTACTTCATTTACTAAAAATGAACCCGGAGAGTAGTGATAAAGTTATCATAAGACATCCTTGTTTGCAATCTAGGTACGATGAACATTACATAGGAAAAAATGGAAACCCGGTTCGGTTAATCGGTGCTCCAAATTGGGAAGAATGTAGTAAACTAGCAAAACTGACTCTCAATTCATCGGAATTGTCAAAAAAACATACATACGGACAGTTTTACGCGATGTCTGGATTCTATGTGGTGTATCGGTTTTTCAATTTGAGTGATAAGGCCCCACTTGACGAAGTTTTGTCCAAAGGTCGGAAATTTTGTGAAGAATCATGGGAGGTTGCTAAGAGCAGTGTGCCAGCTCAGCCGTTTATAGAGCAATATTGTTTCAGAGCACCATATGTTGTGTTATTATTGAGAGAAGGTTTGGGTATAAAAGATAGTCAAGTTAATATCGGGTCGGGTGGGATTACGTGGACAACTGGGGTTGCGCTTCTGGAAGCTGGGAAAGTGATTTGGAGACGACCCGGACCCGGGTTTTATAATTACAAATTGTTTGAAATTGAGATGCACCCTTTGACCTTATTAGTGATTTTGTTGGGTTCCTTGTGTTTACTTGCGTTTGTGTTATCATTGGTTGGTAGACGATTCTCTCGTAAGTTGAATTTACCGGTTTTTAGGCACAGAAACATATCGGGGAATTCTGTTCTCAATATATCGAGTCCTTTTAATTACCGGCGCTGGAGTCCTGTCATTTCAGGTAAATTCTTTGAGAAAATAGTTTCTTTTACTCAAATTAATAGGATTCACAAAGCTAACCATACACTCTCCAAAGATTTAATTCACATTTTTCTACTTTCTACACGCTGCATGAAAGATTAAAAAAATAATAATAAACTAAATATATTTTGATTTGGGGCTAAATGAATGACATAACGTTGTACTTTTATTTTTATATTGATTTTCTAATTATGGCATTTTAATTATAAAAAAAAAAGTTATTAGGACACAATAGTTTTAAAAATCTACCCATTGTAGCAATAGTTAATCTCTTGATTTGAATTACGATGGCATGACACCGATTAGCAAGTTTTTATCTACAAAGGATGTGCGAGTGTAATATGGCACTTTTTTTTTATTATAAAATACTTCATTCAAACTTCAAAGTCTTTTTACCATCTTCTTAATTATAACATCAAACTTTCATTTCTAATTACAACATTGTACTTTTAATTTTCTCTTACTAAAAAATCATACATTAAATAAAATAAAATAAAATATGCTTATGCCGAAGAGAAATTAAATATCATCGTACCTTTTGTTTCCACCCATTTTCCTTCTCATATAAAATAATGACATGTGGAATCCACTAATTATCACTCTTAATCTCCTCTCTTGATTTTTTATATTTGTCTTGATCTAGTGAGTAGGAAGATGGGAGGAACAAACCATAGGAGGATATTTGATTTCTCTTATACAAAAAATAAATTATTACATATTATTTACTATTCCTTCCTTTTTCCACAATTTTCTCAATATAATTTGAAGAGGTCCAAGGCAGATTTTTGCATGAATTTTCTAAACGTAGATAGAAGAATGATCCACCCCCTCGTGAAATTATTTTTGGTGTACCCATATTCGATATAATGTATGATATATTAATAAGAAAAAACTTAAAAGTACAATGTTGTAAGTTTGATGCCAGAACTAAAGAAGAAAAAATTGGCAAAAAAAAAAAAAAAAAAAATTAATTTGAAAGTGCTGTATAAAAAAAATTGTCACACAAGCGATATGAACACATGTGCACATTAGACGGACAATGACGTGGCATAAAAACATGCTAATCTGTGTCATGTCCTGATGTCATCATAATTCAAGTTGAAATGTTACCTATTGCTATAATGGGTGAAAATTTCAATGTACAAAGTGTATTGGTTAAATAAGAAAAACGAAAATTTGATAGTAATGGCACGCACTTTGGGCAGATTCTAAGACAGTGTTTTTATGGTGATTTAGGGGAGGGAAGAATGAAGACACCACTTAGTCCAGTGGCACGTGGCACTGATGTCCAGCTGGCAGATTCTTCATTATATCCAACCATCCCACATAGTATTTCCTCAGGTAGCTTGGGACAGATGCAATTTGATAGTAATGGCACTTTGGGCGGATTCTACCCTAGCCCTCACAGAGGTCGGATGCACCTGCAAAGCAGACGATCCCAATCTAGAGATGACCTCGCTTCTTCGCTTTCTGATACACATACACATTTAATGAAGATTTAAGGATTCTCATATCATATGGGATTTGTCTCGGGTGACATGCAAAGATTGTGGTCTCTGATTGTTCAGGTAAGCCCCAAGTGTTTTTGTACAATCCATATATAATAGTTGTCAGGTTGAAATAGTTAAAATACATATTTTTAGACTTCAAAAAATATTCAAAATTTCCGAGAATTTGATATAGTGAATTGTTTTACAAGATATGATAAGCTGCTAACATTTTAACATTTTTAAATCGGTATATTTCATAAATTATTAAACAATTTAAATGAAAACGTACAGCAGATTGTATTAACTTGTAATTATGTGTCAAATAAGTAATCAAATTCGATGCTTGTTGGCATTAAGACATTTATGTGAAAACAAAAGGAAAACTTATCTAGATGTACTGAATCGACTAAAGTTTCATGCTATGTGTTAAAATTGAAAAGACTATATATTCTTGTTGTCGACAGGGGTCCCATATCATACAAAACAAACTTCAATTGATAGGAAATATGATAAACAAATACAGCGTTATTGGTGGTCGTATGATGTAATTGAACACAATGTTAACCAACTGTGTCAGGTTAATATATATCATAGATAATTAATATGTAGTGGGAAAGTGAGAAAATACCTCTTAATGTGTTTTCGATCGTATGTAAATATGATTTTGTAACTTTAATACAACTAATACATAGAAAAGAAGGCTTTTTCCTTGATTTGCCATACGGTTTACGTGGGTGCTTTGGTGTTATCGTAATGCGGAAGTTATTTGGTCTATGAAATACCGAAATGATATGATTATAGATACGGTTATGATGTACTCTTTTAATTGGATCACATGATTGAAATACTCTTTTAGTTGGATACGATTAAGAACTTGAAGGCTTCAAAATTGGATCTCATGGTTGAAATACTCTTTTAATTGGTTTTGTTTTAGGAACTTGAAGGCTTCAAAATTGGATTGCATGGTTGAAAAATCTAATGGAGCCTTAACTGTGGTTTTTTTTCCTTGCTAGCTTCTAGCTAACTTTTTAATTTTATTTGGTTTTTTTTTCCTTGCTAGCTTCTAGCTAACTTTTTAATTTTATTCATGCTGTTCTAAAAAAAATACCATGTTTGGTACGATGAAATTGAATAACCAAGAAATAGGTTAGACACGTAATGAAATAAACAAGGTAATGAAATTGATTATTACATTTCATTGTCATGTTTGATTGCCTCGAAAATATATAATTAATCATTCAAAAATGTTTTTTTTCTAAGAAAATTATGAACTTAAGTAGTAAAATTGATAAATAAATAATTTTTTTATAATAACAAACTTTAATTAAATAAAAGTACATGGTTAAATAAATTGCATATAAGCATATTTTATTTGGTTCAAAATATGCTCTATAAGTTTTATAAAAATTATCTATGATCTAAACAAATTATAAAATTAAAAGAGTTAGATGCTATAAAAATCTTGAAATATAATTTATTTATTTAAAAAAAAATAAAGTTGAAGCTTTGAAAAATTTAGAAAGACTATATGAATAAAAATAATATATAATTATATACATCATTCCATTCCCAAATCGTATGAAAAAAAAATCAGAAAAAAAAAAGCGCCCCTCCCCTTTAGAATGAAATCAGCCTAAGAAGAAAAAATTGCAATGTTCCATTTCATTCCTTTTATCAACCAAACAAGGTTTTTTTTTTTTTTTTTTTTTTTCATTTTGCCCTAATGTTCCATTCCATTGCTATTTAAGGTCATTAAACTTTTTTTTGTCATTTAAGATCTCTTATATACCTTCATCATGTTATGTTAGATTTTGAAATACCTTATGTCACATCTTAATATCTTATCAATATCTCTTCTATTCTGGAACAAATATTAATAATCAAGAATATGGTGTCCAGATAAAAGGATTATTTTTTAAATTTGAGAAAATATGGTCATTATTGTTAATTAGTTTGTTCTTATATGTCAATTTCGTTAATATCCCTTAAAGTAACAATATGTATTATAAATAAAAAGATTTTGAAGCTTTCAATATATTTTACTCAATCTACCTTTCAGATTTTATTTTATTGTATTCATTTGTTGAACATAGTATTAAGTCAACCATAAACTATTGAGTCAACATAGACATATTCTTTTGCTAGGATGAATAATGATCAAACCGCTAGGATGATTTTACTATTTTAGAACAATGAGAAAATGACTATAATTATGTTTCAAAATCATTCAAAAAACATCATTATAGTTTGGTATGTTTAAAAAATACAATCAAAATAAAACCTTTATACAAAAAACACCAATGAACTACATAATTTGTTCAAATTTCACCTTATGGTAACCGACAATTACCAGTAAAAAATAACTAAAGGAAAAAAAACAAGAGAAAATGACTCAAAATGGTAATTATGTTTCAAAATCGTTCAAAAAACACCATCCAATTTTGGTTTGTTCAAAAGACATCATCCAAGTAAGATTTTTGTACAAAAAACACCAATACAACTATATGTTTTGTTCAAATTTTACCCACCGGTAACCGACTCTTAGGCTAGAGGGAGTGGTAGCACTCCTAACACCTTGTTATATCATTTTTTTTGCCGTCACGTCATTTTTTTGTCTTCCACCTCACTAACATTTTTTCCTTAGCACTTCATAGGGAGTGGTAACACCCTTACCAAATCTTAAAAAAAAGTTTTTTTTTAAATAAAAAATAGGGTCAAAATGTGATTAAATGAGAATCAAAGTGCAGCAACCAATCCCTAACCTTTACACCTTTCTCTTTCTTCACGCTACTTCCTTAGCGAGTTGGTCTTGGCGTCTTGTTTAGCAACTCTTAAGGAATGGTGTGCCATATCTTAGCAAATGTTTTGGCGAGAGGGGTGGCGAGGCCACTCCCTCAAGCCTTATAGCTTATAGGTTAAAGGATGATTTGGTCTAAGTATTATGACATGACATAATAATTAGTGACAAGACATTAATTAATATATTCCACCTTTATAAATCTATTTAATGCTTCTGCATAAATGAATGACTTCTTTTCATCTGATTGCTCTTATTTTAAACTAGTTTATAACCTGTGGAAACCATAGTTATAAAATTAACTTTCATATTAAAAACTCAAAATTATTAATCAATTATTTTAAATTAATTATTTTAAATAAATTATTAATTAAGAGATATTTTTTTAGTTATATAAAATTATAATCGTTGATTTAAATAAATACATGAAATTATATCACCTTATAATTTGTATTAAATTTATTTTAATTTAATGTAATTAGAATGAGAAATTTAAAATGGAGAATCAATAGGTTGACAAGTGGTGTGACATTAATTAGGAGTCTTAATAAGATGACACATGTCAAAAGAAGAATAAACTTATTCTTTTATTAGAATATGAATATTGATGATCTCCAACTTAATCTCACACATTTTAAAGACACATAAGATATTTGATGATACAAACCCTTGTGGGCGTGGGCATCTTTCTCAAATTGGGACATCAACCACGAAGACTAATCATGTCAAAAACTTTGGGGTTTGTCCAAACCGAATGGTAATTTTAACCGAAATTTTTATCATGTCTTTCTCCGATATATTGCTTGGTTATGTGATTCATTTTTAGAATATATATATATATATATATATATATATATATATATATATATATATATATATATATGTGTGTGTGTGTGTGTGTGTGTGTGTGTGTAAGCTTTTGTTATGGGTAGTATAACAATCTTGAGCAATACACTTTTTTAAATATGTATGCCAATTTGTAATGTGACTACAATTGTCTTGATTAATATTTACGCCAAGTTGTAGTGTGGTGAAATCTACTTGTTGTTTGCATCTCGCCTAGCTACAAGTCATGACTAAACTAGAATGGATTACAAATTATTATGCATCTTTCGATCTTCACAAGTCCCATTCCTTGAGCAACTTATGAACATTTATCTCATTGTTTTCACAAATTCCAGTCGACCGTTCATGAAGAAGCTCTAAATCGATTTTTAAAGGAGGAATGTATCAACTAATGACATGTTACTAATTATTATGTCATGTCACCAATAATTAGCCCAAGTTATTCTTTTATCCTACAAGAGTTGGTTATCAGTGGGTAACCTTTGAAAAAAATGTATAGTTTGTTGGTTTTTTGTACAAAGACCTTACTTGAATGGTGTTTTTTGAATGATTTTAAAACATAGTTACCATCCTTAGTATTTCCTCTTATTTTTTTCCTTTAATTATTTTTTACCAACTGTTGGTTGCCATAAGCTGAAATTTGAACAAAGTATATAGTTGGTTGGTGTTTTTTGTACAAAGACTTTATTTGGATGATGTTTTTTTGAACATACCAAACTTAAATTATGTTTTTTGAACGATTTGAAACATAATAACATTTATAAGTCATTTTCCCTAGAACAATTTCATCTAATTGGACAGGTTAAAAAGTCTAATCACAACCATAATACTTTCATTTTAATAAAATAAAATAAAATAAATCTGGATTTGCCTTTTTTTAGAAAATAACAAATTTAGCTATGATTTTTAATAACTATTTACTTAATAGTCAAAAATTAGCTTTTAGCAAAAAATAACCTACCAAACAGTAGACGATTAAGGAAACCTACAGTTTCAACTAAAAATCTACGGTTTGGAGAGTTTCAGAGATAATAACTTAGGATTTGGGGCTAATGTGCTACGGTTTTGGAGCTCATCTATGGGTTGAGGGCCCATTAGTCCATAATATATAAAGTTCAAATTTTTCATTTAGTCATTTTTGGGTGTTTGAAGCTATCAAAACGTTCTTCAATGACGGCTCCAAACAACAATTATGTTTTTCTCTTAAACCTCGTTTTATTTGTTTTTTATAGTTTACCTTGTAACCTAATAGCATGTGATATAGTTTTTTTTTTTTTTTTTTGTAAAAAAACTGAGAAAAAAACACCAAAACTGTAGATGAATGAATGCCACCTACGGTGTACAAGCTGTTGATGCACAAAATGTGCATTAGCAGGTTGTACGCCATAGATGACAGACCCCATTTACGGTTTTCGGATATATATATATATATATATATATATATATATATATATATATATATATATATATATATATATATATATATATATATTTGTTTCTAATATGTATAGTGATAAAGTATACTTATGTGATATGATATTTGGGTTGAATCGATACTTGAACGAAATAGCAGTTGGATGCGAAGAAAGAAACAGTAATTGGATCGTCTGACACCTACGGTGTACAAGCAGCTGATGCATATTTTGTGCATCAGTTGCTTGTACACCGTAGGTGACATGTACATCTACGGTTTTGGTGAGTTTTTTTCCCCTTTTTTCCGTTTTTTCTTTGTAGTTTGTAGCATGTATAGTGAGTATATAACCCGGTGGTGGTCTCGTAAAATTCCACACAATAATAAAACATTTTTGGCATATAACCTGATGGCCATAAATATGATAGTTAGGAACCAACAAACTGTCATCTTCCGTCAATGATAAGCAACACGAAATATTTAGTAGAACACATAGTATAATATTTGAGAGAAAAAAAACAACACAAAATTTTATTCTCCAAAAAAATTGTAACATCCAAAAATGCGAGCCAATTTTAAAACTTTTTAAATCATTTTAAACCATTCATGTCATTACAATTTGTTTTCAAAATATTTTAAACATCAGAGTTCCCAGAAATCATAATCATCAATCGAGGAAGTGTACGGTCACGCATTCGTCTTCCCACGACCATCCGCTGAACCTGAAACAATAAACTGAAACTGTAAGCCCGAAAGCTTAGTGAGTTACCCCCAAAATACCAATGTCATACCGATATAACCATAACAACATATAAGTAAACAGAACAGCCATGCATCTCGAGTCTACAATGTGACTGGTCCGCCCGCACCGGGCCTTCAGTCCACCTGGTCCACTCTCTGAGTCTACAATATACATAATGAGCCTTCAGCCTGACTGGACCGCCTCACAGACCTTCAGTCTATCTGGACCGCTCTCCGAGCCTTCGGCACGTCTGGACCGCCTCGCAAGGCCTTCAGCCTATCTGGACCGCCTCGCAAGGCCTTCAGCCTATCCGGACCGCTCACTGGGCCTTCGACCTAACTATGTGCCCTCCGGGGCCTGAAGTCTATCCGGTCCGCCTTAGGTATGTTGGCCTTCAGCACAAAGCAGGACCGCCTCAACCCAAACCCCCAATCAAACAACCATGTGCACATATAACAGATAATCACATAACAGTCTATAGACAACAAACCGATCTAACAGATCATATAGCATATCAACTGCTGGATTAGGTGTGTAAGCCCATAACTATAATTGGTATGTACTTGAATTGATAGCAGCACAGTGTTTTTGGGTTGCCCTCAAACCTAGCAACTGGACAAGGAAATTATGAAAGGAGAGATATTGATTTATTATAAGATTAATAAATTAATATAAATGATTTATTAATATGTTAAAATATTAATATATTAATTAGAAATCATAAGGTTTAATTAATATTTAGCCAGAAATTAATTAGAATTAATTTTGGGGTTAATTGTATTAATTATAAAGTGCAGGGACTAGTTTGTAATTATCAAATAGTTGAGTGGAAGGCTCCAGAACCTCCTTGGAAGAAGGTGGACGAAATCTATAGGGGAAACCCTAAGGATTTCGTCCATGGGGCTTGGATAAGGCCTTTGGATTAGCTTAGGCCCCAAGCAAAGGAGTATTAGGGTTTTTCCCTAAACCCTAAATCCCTCAGCTATATAAGGAGCCTCCCAGCTCCTAAATTCGACCACTCCTTCCCTGGTGAAACCCTAGGGCCGAAATTGCATACCCTACTCTCTCTCTCTCTCTCTCTCTCTCTCCTTCTAGTTTCCTTCTTGCTAGTTCTTGGTGTGATTCCATTAGAGGCATTACATTTGTGGTGCTAGGCTTCCAAGAAGATCAAGTTCAATAGGATTATCAATTGTTTACTATAACAATTGAAAGGTATGTAACTCTTAAACCCTAATGAGTTATTTTCGAAAATAGTCTCCTCCTCTAGGGTTCTTGTTTTGCAATTCAAAGTTATATGTTCAATAGTTAAAACATAGATCCAAAGTAGGTTGCATGTGAACTTAGGAATTGTTTTCTAGTTTATTTGTTTTACCTAAAACCCATCAGTGGTATCAGAGCCATTGTTTGTTTTAAATTGAATTGCTATAATAGTTGAATTGCAAATTAGGGTTTATAGCTATTAAACCCTAAAGGCCAAATTTTTCGATTTTTAGGGTTTTGGTTCAAAGGGTTTTCGAAAAACCCTAGCCTCCATGAACCCTAATCGAAATTAGGGTTAGGGTTTTGGAAACCCTAGCCTCCTCCCTTGATTTTCGAAATTTACATGGTAATTTAGGGTTTCTTGTTTTTGGATAATTGTTGCCTTATTGGATAATTGAAAAAAATAAGGAAATTATCATATCCCCTTATTTTCGAAATCTAGAAGGGATATGGATTAGGATTAAATTAATTGTTTAATTTAATTAGATAATCCTTACAAGATTTAATAAATTAGTTAAAAGTTAATTAATAGATAAATATTAAATCTATTTATTTGGTTTATTTTAAATTTTAAATTAATGGCTTAATTTTCGAAATTTATATATAAACCCTAAAGTTTTAAAAAGTTTAAAACACACCTTATATATATATTATAATTAAAATTTAAATATTATATATGTATAAGAATATGGTCAGTAAAATCGCTAGTATGCCTCATTCACGAAGCTAGTCTATAAGGGGGGTATAAGGAAACCGCCTATAAAATGGTAGTTGAATGGGTGTCCACTCTCACCCACCGCTTCCTTGATTAGTGGAGGGTCGTTAGCAGAACGGGTTTGATACGACAACTACACCTCACTAAAAGTATAATGTTATTAAATAAAGTACTAGAACATTATTTTACAAAATCCCAACTCTAGTTACTTTAGGAAAAATAT
Organism: Lactuca virosa; assembly: GCF_052849685.1. Classification (NCBI taxonomy): domain Eukaryota; kingdom Viridiplantae; phylum Streptophyta; class Magnoliopsida; order Asterales; family Asteraceae; genus Lactuca; species Lactuca virosa. The sequence goes on from NC_136433.1 coordinate 30,583,411, forward strand.
GAAAAGTATGCTAATCCATGAAATTGCACATTATGCTTTATTGGTCGTTAGTGGAGTGTGTGTGGATTACCAGCACACTAATAGGCACTAATAAAGAGTAGTAATGGGTATCTCATAATTATCATTTTGGTGGAGCGTGTGTGGTTTACCGGCACATCAATAGTTAATGATAAAGACGATGAGGTTACCAAGCACATTTGCATGGTTATTCACATCTTGTTTGTGATCCTCGGTATCCCAGTCACAAATAGAATAGCATAATCTGAGATTAAAACATGTCATTGAATAGTTTCAATGTATCTCAAAAGGATTTAGGAATTTCACTTCGTTTATTTCGTCTAATGGTGGAATTGGTGAATCGTCATTCACCTACCTTTATGAAATTTAAACTTGGATCTCGGCATCCCATTTCTAAGTTGTGAATCTTCATAGTTGGATCCTAACCTTAATATTATATCTTTGGGTTATTATATTGAGGTGTCTTGAAATCTAACTAAAACTTTCTTTCTTTTCAGATGTCTACTCCTGGAAACACTTCTGCTTCATCATCCTCCAACCACAACTTCTCTTTGCTCAACATTTGCTCCAAAGTCGATATGGATGGCTCTAACTATAACGATTGGATGCGTAACATCAAGATGGCGTCGATTTGAGGACAAAGAATATGTCCTTGAAAAGGAGCTCAAAGAGCTTGATGAGTCTAAAGCTACTCCTGAAGAATATGTTGCCTACAAGAAACACTATGATGATGCTACCAAAGTGGCATGCATTATGGTCGCAACCATGTCCCCAGAACTGCAGAGGTACTATGAGGACTACTGGCCCTTTGAGATGAAAAAGGACCTTATGGAAAAGTACCATAAGCGAGCTCGTCAAGAAAAGTTTGAAGTAGTCAAGTCACTCATGGCTTGCAAGATGAAAGAATAGGAGTCGGTTGTATCTCATGTGCAAAGAATGCAACACTACATAGAGCGTTTGGTCAAGCTCAACATTCACTTTGATGAGGAATTGGCCATTGACATGGTCTTGAACTCATTACCTGATTGTTATGGTTAGTTTATCCTAACTTACCATTTGAACAACACTGAGCAGACACTGGCCCAATTGCACAACTTGTTGCAGACAGCTGAAGCAGGGATGAAGGGTAAAAGTATAGCCTCCACTCCTGCAAGTGCCCCTGTCTTGGCTATTGGACAGGGAAAGGGGAAAAAGAGGAAAGGTCCTCCTAAGCAAGATTGGAAGAGCAAGACTCAAGCTGGGTCATCTACAAATGGCCCAAAGGCTAAGCCCAATGCTACCATTCCCCATGTTTCTGATCCAAAGGATGTTGATTGCTTTTATTGCAATGACAAAGGGCACTGGAAGAGAAGTTGCCTAAAATATCTGCAGGATATCAAAGATGGCAAAGTGAAGCCGTCTTCAGCAGGTATTTACACTATTTCTTCTAATAACTCATTATCTTCTCGTTCATGGGTCCTTGATACAGGATGTGGTTTTCACATCTGTTCTGATTTGAAGGGGCTAAAAGAAAGTGAGGAGATAGAGCGAGGAAGGATAAACTTGATCATGGGAAACAAGAAGTCTTCACCAGTGACCAAGATCGGAGTTTATCAACTTTTGCTTAGTAATGATGTTAGATTAGATTTATTGAATTGTTGCTATTCATCTGAGATGACGAGAAACATTATTTCATTTCATGCATTGTTCAGACAAGGTTTTAAATATTCTTTTAATGATTTGAATGGTTCAATTTCTGTTTATAAGAATGGTGTTTTCATGTTTGAAGCTTTACCTTGTGGTGGTGTGTATGAAACAGTGACTTGTGTTGATAGCTTAGGAAATAGTGTGTTTAATATTGACTTGTCTAATAGTGTAGACAAGGCATGCTTGTGGCATTGTCGTCTTGGACACATTAACAACAAACGCATAGCCCAACTCCAAAAGGATTGAGTGTTGGAATCATTTGACCTAAAATCAGATGATATGTGTGAATCTTGTGTTTTGGGAAAGATGACGAAATCACCATTCATAGGGTCTTGTGAAAGAGGTGAAGGTTTGTTGGATCTCATACATACAGATGTGTGTGGGCCCTTCAGATCAACTACAAGGGATGCTAATCGATTCTATGTGACTTTCACTGATGATTATAGCAGATATTGTTATATCTACTTAATCAAACATAAGTCAGAAACCTTTGAAAAGTTCAAAGAGTTTAAGCATGAGGTCGAGAATCAATTGGGCAGGAAGATAAAGGTACTTAGATCCGATAGAGGCAGGGAGTATCTTAGTATCGAGTTCAACGACTATCTAAAAGAATGTGGGATAGTCTCACAATTAACTCCTCCTAGGACACCACAGTTAAATGGTGTAGCTGAGAGGTGTAATCGAACCTTGTTAGACATGGTTCGTTCTATGATGAGTCGTGCTTCGCTTCCTATTCACTTCTGGGGGTATGCCTTAGAGACAACCGCCCACATCCTCAATCTTGTCCCTACAAAGAAGGTTGCCAAAACACCTCACGAAATGTGGACGGGGAAAGTTCCCTCGTTAGCACATATTAAAGTCTGGGGTTGTGAAACTTTCGTAAGACGAGAGACTCACGACAAGCTAGCAGCTAGAAGTGAGAAATGTGTTTTCATTGGTTACCCAAAGCAGTCTTTTGGATATTTGTTCTACAGACCTAATGAAAACGTGGTCTTTGTAGCGCGAAGAGGAGTCTTTCTAGAAAGAGAGCTCATATTCAAAGAGGATAGTGGGAGCACCATAGAGCTTGAAGAAATTAAAGAGTTGGACAATGAAGGAACCTTAGATGACACTAGCACTCAACCAGAGGAAACAATTCCTGTTGATCCAGTTGATAACTCATTACCTCTTCGAAGATCCACTAGGGTGAGTGTGCCACCTGAGTTGTATGGTTTTCATATTACTTCAGATGGTGACACATTCATCAGTGATAGGACACTAGTAAATTTAGATGAACCAGTTACTTACAAGGAAGAAATGGCAGGCCCAGAGGCTTCCAAATGGAAAGAGGCAATGAACAGCGAGATTAAGTCCATGTATAACAACCAAGTTTGGAATTTGGTTGATAGTGCACCAGGTCTTAAGACAGTTGGGTGCAAATGGATCTTCAAGAGGAAGACAGACATGGATGGAAATGTGCATACATTCAACGCTCGACTAGTTGCAAAAGGTTTCACTCAAACCCCAGGGGTTGACTATGATGAGACCTTCTCGCCAGTAGCTAAGATTAAATCTATTAGGATATTGCTCGCCATAACTGCCTTTCATGACTATGAAATCTGGCAGATGGATGTCAAGACTGCTTTCCTTAACGGGAAGTTGGCTGAGGATGTTTACATGAATCAGCCAGAGGTTTTTGTTGATGCAAAGTTTCCCAATAGAGTGTGCAAGCTTGAGAAATCCATTTATGGATTGAAACAAGCATCTCGCAGCTGGAATCTTTGCTTCCATGAGAAATTCAAAGAGCTTGGTTTCTCTAGAAGTGAAGATGAGTTTTGTGTGTATATCAAGGCTAGTGGCAGTATCGTAACTTTTCTGGTGTTATATGTCGATGACATATTACTCATTGGTAACGACGTTGCAACCTTGAAAGATGTTAAGTCTTGGCTTGGAAAGTGTTTTGCCATGAAAGACCTTGGAGAAGCTGCCTATATTCTTGGGATTAGAATATTGAGAGATAGAAAGAAGAGACTGATTGGACTTAGTCAAAGTACATACTTGGATAAGGTACAAAAGAGGTTTAGTATGGAAAATTCCAAGAAGGGAGAGCTACCTATCCAAAGCAATACCAAATTCAGTAAGACTCAATGCCCGAGTACAGATGAGGAAATAGCAGACATGAGTCGTGTACCTTATGCTTCCGCTGTCGAATCGATCATGTACGCTATGACATGTACTCGCCCTGATGTGTCATTTGCTTTGAGCATGGTCAGTCGCTATCAGGGAAACCCGGGTAGAGCTCATTGGATAGCGGTTAAGAATATACTCAAGTATTTGCGAAGGACGAAGGATTGGGTGTAACGCCCGCAGATCCGAGCTAGTCAATTTAGAGACAATAAGCATCAAAAATGAGTTTTTGATGGAAGATTATTTAGAAGAATTAATCTTTTCCAAGTGATAGTAAATGTTACAAGGGTTCTGTACATATAAAGAACGCCGAAATCCGAGTTATAACGAAGAAGTTATGACCCGTCGAAGTTTTTCGGCACAACCGGCATGACACCGGGAGACGTAAATAGTGAATTTACGATAGAGGACTTTTTAGCCTTAGTAATCTAAACAAAAGTTATAGTATACGTTAAACCGAGAGCGTCTATAAAAAGAACGCCCAAATCTTACTTCGTATGAGGAAGTTATGAATTTTCTAAGATTTGGCATAACAGTGGACGGCCCGAAACTCGAATTTTAGTTTGAGTGGTTTTTGGCCTACGTGACCTGAATGAGAGTTGAAGATCTCATTAATAGGAACTCAACGATAAAAAGACAGACGAAAAAGGAGTCTGTATGAAGGAGTTACGAATTCTTCGCGGTCATTTAACAGTCTAATCTCCCCTACTGTTAAATTTAAGATCGGTCGAGAATTAGCCGACGAAGTCAAAATAAAAGTTGTAGATCTTATTTTTACCTACGCGTGGATATAAAGAACGTCGAAAACGGAGCTCGTACGCGAAAGTTATGAATATTTGAAAATCGGCTTATTTCCACCCTGTGTGCGATGCTACATGTCAGCACCAGGCGAAACCTTGGAGCCTGCACAACACCACGACGTGGTGAGAGGCACCACGACGTGGTGACGTCCCAGACAGCCAATAAATAGAGGTGTCGGGTGAAGCTCATTCCTCACACCTTCAATCCCTTCTTTCTCTCTCTAGAATATCTCTCTAAGCCCTAAAATCCCCCAAAAAGCCTAGGGAACCCCCTAGCACGAGGTGGAAACCCCGGAGCGCACGACGGCTCTGAAAAGAAGAGCCTTCGGCTCAGAAACTCTGCTTCGGCGGAGGCCGGTTTTGCGAAAAACCCGCTGTAAGTGAGCTATGCCTACCCTATCTTTAGTATAGCTTATGGTTTAATATAGTAACATTATTAGGACCTTAAAATAATTATTTGGGCTATTATTATGAGTTATATAAGAGTGTTGCTTAACGCTTATATAATAGTAATAATAGCTAGACTATTAATTAGTTGCGGTTAACGTTAGACTAAACTCTAGTGGTAATGATACTAGGTTTTGTCCGAGGGAAATTGTTTTAAGATTAACGAAGCGTTGTCCGAGTACCGAGTGACCACCTTATCAAGTGAGTGCATAGTTACTTTCATCTTACACATAGATATGAAGTATTTAATATAAATTACGTGCTATGTGTGAATATTATCTGTATACTTGCTATCTATGTTGGATGAACAATTTTATACATGTTTTAAATGATTTAAAGTGTATATATATTTTATATCTACATAATATGTTGGGTAAAACGTGGGTAGATGAAATATGAGTTGGATGATGAGTTGAGAGGTGATATAGACCATGAGGTAAGGGTGAGAGGTGGACGATGTGAGAAGCCTTGTTCCCAAATGTTGGCCCCGTCATCTAGCAGAGTATGGATGACAACCACGGACTATTCTAGACAGTCCAGTGGAACACTAGCAGGCTCGCAACATGTAGGTGTTGTGAACGATGTGTTCACCGGTGTACTCTAAAAACCCATTGACATGTATTGCGAGTGGACTCTCGAAAACGATACTGTCAATAAACGAGATAACCCTCGGCGACTATGGAGTTAGCGCCTGCTGAGTAAACCCCGACGACTATGGAGTTAGCGCCTGTTGAGCAAACCATGGTAACTATGGATTTAGTGTCCGTTGAGAAAACCCTGGCAACGATGGATTTTGTAACAACCCGCTATTTCAGGTCAATGTAATGACTAAAAGTCAAATATTGTAATCTTTTTGTGAAGTAATAAAGAAAAATATCATCAAAAATGAAATGTTCAACACGCTCAGTTTGAGTATACTAGGTGGTAGATATCGTAACAAGGTTATTAAAAGTATAAAGAACACTAAAATTCGAGTTATAACGAAGAAATTATGACCAATCGAAGATCCGCGACAATATCGGTAAAACACTGTTAAGCAGAAAACACGAAATTCCAATAAAATGCTTTTTAACCTTAAGTATCTAAATGAAAGTCGTAAATATCACTAAACAATAAGCGTACATAAAAAGAACATCCAAATCTGACTTCGTATGAAGAAGTTATGATTTTTCGAATTTTCAGACATAGCAGTAGACAGCTAAAAACTCGAAATAGAGATTGAGAAACTTTTAGCCAACGCAACCTTAACGAGAATCGAAGATCTCAACAATAGTAGTACAACGGTAAAAAGACAGACAAAATCGGACGTCGGATGAAGAAGTTATGGATTTTTAACGGACTTTTCCAGTCCCGGCCTGTTAAAAATATAATATTAAAAATAAAGTCAAAATTAGCCGACGGAGTCTAAACGAAAGTTGTAGAGCATAATCTCACCTACGCGTGGATATAAAGAACGTCGAAATCAGAGCTCGTATGCGAGATATATGAATTTCCGAAGTTCGGGGCACAAATTCTCACTCTGTCAGAAGACTGACGACGTGAGCCTGATACTCACGACGTGAGTCAGGGTTTGGATAAGATCGAGCATCGGGATGCCAGAAGTCGAGTCAGCGAATGGATAAGATCGAGCTCACGACGTGAGCAAGCCCATGCTCACGACGTGAGACCCCAAAAATCAGCCTATAAATAGAACACAAGGGGTTCCGGGTTTAATGCTCAATTCCTCTCTTTCTCGTGCTTATGCTCTGCGTTTAACCCCTCGAAGCCATCCCGGTTTGCACATCCAAGTCCCGAAGTAAGTGTTACGCTCCCGAGATTCCCGAGAATCCCGAGAAATCAGCTTTCTCCAGTCGAAGTTCTGCTCGATCTTTGTCTCACCTTCTTCAATCTACCAAGTGAGTTCATACCCCTATCACTAAGTTTTCAAATGCTTTTAAAAGCTTTTAGGGGGGGGATACAAGTAAACACACGGTTAAACTCGTGTGAAACACAAATCTTTTACTATACTTTTCATACTGTTGTTTTAACTATCTTATTAAATTATTATCATGCAAAACATCATACATCGCAACTTTACCCTCATGGGGTACAATATGTTTTATAAATAGAAATATGTTTTATTTATATATATATGCATACTACATCATACCAAGAGTAACCATTTCCACTATAACATCATGTTTATATAAGAAAATGCAACTCATTATTATGCCTTTGTTAACACTGTAGAAAGGGTAATCATTTCAGAAATCATTCATATATCTTTCCAAATACGTGACTTAATTGAGAATATGTGAGTCAATCGTCTTCACCATACCTGTCAAGGTACCACTAGAAAGCCCTGTTTTATAACCAGAGTCTCTGTTGTGAGAACGTGATACGTGTGTATAGATCTATACGGGACTGATGATCTCGCGCCCTGACTGTTAGCTACAGTAGGGATGTCAACGGGGGCAAACAGGAGCGGAAATAGCTTCCCCCGTTCCCACCCCCGAAATCAGTTGTTGCCCCCGCCCCCGGTCCCTCCCCCGGATCCCCCGTTTACACAGCCCCCGCTCCCGCCCCCGACTACCCCCATCGCCCCCGTCCCGCCCCCGTTCCCCCGGTTCCCCGGTTTATAGGCTTAAAATTGGATTTTTTTGCTAAAAAACTTCTTTGTTTTAGGAAAAAAGACTATTTTTAATAACTTTAAAAGCTTAAAACTTAATCTTTTAAAAACTAAAAAATTAAAAATCCAACATTACGAATCCAATATTACAAAACGACAATTCCAACAATCTTACAAAGACAAATCCAACATTACAAATGCAAAATACAACAAATCCAGTCGAAGGTAGTCGTCAATCGATCCGATCGTGATTTGGATTTTGGGAAGACCGAATAAAGATGAAGCGGTGTGAAGCCCTAATATTAAAATTAGATTCCCATTTGTATTTTACATTAAATATATTTTTTTATATAAATATAAACGGGCCCCCCGCGGGAGTACGGGACGGAAATACTCACTCCCGACCCGGTCCCGAAAATAAACGGGGGTTAATCTCGTCCCCGCTCCCGAATTTTTTTAAAAATTAGTCCCGTACGGTATCGGGGTCCCACGGGAACGGGGTCTCGCGGGGGTTTTTGACATCCCTAAGCTACAGTCCGCGGGGTGACAAATATCATATCGCTTCGACGCCTGAAGAACGTCGCCGCAGGCAAATCCATCATAGTACGGTTATGAAAACTCACAAGATAGACAATTATTATGGTATTTATGTTTTGCGGGAAAAGTAATATTACAATTATTTTTACGCCAAACTTCAAACTTCTTATAGTTTTGTTTACTAATAAAACTATGCATCATTATTTTAAGTATGACATATTTACTTACAAAACCATAGTCTTGGACATTTGAGACTACTCTCCACTGTTAGGAAAATATAGGTTTTTCCTGCGCCAAATTACAAACTTCTTATAGTTTGTTTACTAATAAAACTATGCATCATTATTTTAACTATGACATATTTACTTACAAAACCATAGTCTTGGACATTTGAGACTACTCTCCACTGTTAGGAAAATATAGGTTTTTCCTGGTTCAATACATCCATACTATACAAACAAAGATTCATAACTCCTTTTATAAGAAAATATCGGATTTTATGGAAAACAAACACGAAACTTTCGAATGGCATACAAATATATACTTATGAACTCACCAACTTAATTGTTGACACTTTTTCTTTGAAATAACTTGTATTCTCAGGAAATCGCTAAACCAGGTTAGCAACTGCTTTTGGGGACTAATGCTCTGGCGTTAGTAATATCTTTTGTAACATCATATTGTATTTGACTTTTGAAACATGTAATACAACAATCATGTAAACTTTTCAAATATATGTTATGGTGGTGTGTTCTTTCTTTACTATTCAATTGTTATGATACTGTACATGACGTCCTCCGCCCCCGAACGTTTCCGTCGTTCTGGTTTGGGGGTGTGACAGATTTCGTGCCGATTCCTTAGGATAATCCTTAGGAATAAATGAACGAGGAATAGCTGATTCTTAGGGTAGATCCTTAAGAGTAAAGAAGATAATGGGGATGGGTAATTGGGTTGATTGTTTGATGTTTAAACATAATAATTAAATTATTGTGGGTTGAAAACCCTATGTACTCACCAGGTTTCCCAACCTGACCCACTCAGTTTATTTGTACCACAGGTGTTGATATGAAGTCACATTACACTGAGAGATTAAGGAGATATAAATCACTAGTGATAATAAATGTAGGTTTTGTTTATGCTTATGTTTCTGTATTGACGATGACATCCCAAATGTTTTAAAATGAATAAAAATACTTTTCTTCATAAATTTATTGATAACGTATTTATCATGTTTTACTGGGAACAAATTCCGCAATATTTTTATTAAAAGAGGTACTCTGATTTTTATAAAGCATAAACAAAATGTAACACCCGTTAGGGATGAGATTTGGAACCGGAAAACCGGACCGGAACCGGAATCGGACCGGAACCGGAACCGTTAGAACCGGAATATATAGAACCGGTTTCGGTTTCGAGTTTAAAAATTGGCTTTATCCGGGTTCCGAGTAATCCGGGTTTGGGTCCATCGGGTCCGGGTAAACCGGGTCTAAAAACCGGAACCACTTTTAGGGCCGGAACCGGTTTTTGTGAAACGTTTAAAAGATGCATATCTCATTCGTTTCAACTCCGATTGACATGCGGTTTTTTCCAACATGTAGTTTAGAGTTTGTACATGATTTTAGACTATAAATTTGTCATTTTTAGTTTTATATTCATTGACTTACAGTCCCCCAAAGTCGAGATATCAAAGCTGAAATTTTTTAGTTTTTTAGTTTTCTTGTATTCTGTGAAAGTTTTAAAACACGCATATGTAATTCGTTTGAAGTCGGATTGACATGTGGGTTTTTTCCAACTTGTAGTTTAGAGTTTGTACATGAGTTTAGACTATAATTTTGTCATTTTTGGTTTAATATTCAATGATTTACAGTCCCCCGAAGTCGGGATATCAAAGCTGAAAATTTTCAACTTTTCAGCTATTTGTTTTTGTACTTTGTATTATGTGAAAATGTTAACACATGAATATCTCATTCGTTTAAAGTCGGATTGCCATGCGGTTTTTTCCAGAGTGTAGTTTAGAGTTTGTACATGATTTTAGACTATAATTTTGTCAATTTTGGTTTCATATTCAATGAGTTACACTCCCCCAAAGTTGGGATATCAATATGAAAATTTTCAAAGTTCAACCCACTAAGTAGTAAGTAATTACCAAAAAATTCCAGTTTTTCCGGTTCTAAACCCACTTTATCCGGTTCCAACCTACCCACTTTGATGTTTCCGGGTTTTTCGGTTCTAGACCCACTTTACCCGGTACCGTACCCGGAACCGGTTCCTATATACCGGTCCGGTTTCCGGTTCTACAAAATCCCATTAAACGGTTCCGGGTTTTCCGGGTCCGGGTCCATCCGGTCCGGGTTTGGACCCACTTTCATCCCTAACACCCGTAGATCCGGGCTAGTCAATTTAGAGATAATAGGGGGTCGAAAACGACTTTTTGACAAAAGATTATTTAGAATAAATAATCTTAAACAAGTTGTAGAATATGTCTCAAGGGTTCCGTACATATAAAGAACGCATAAATCCGAGTTATAACGAATAAGTTATGACCCGTCGAAGTTTCGCGACGGAACCGGCACGGCACCGGGAAGCATAAATAGCGAATTTGCGATAGAGGAATTTTTGACCTTAGTAAACTACACAAAAGTCGTATAATATGTTAAACCGAGAACATCCATAAAAAGAACGCCCAAATCTGACTTCGTATGAGGAAGTTATGATTTTTCTAAGATTCGGCTTAGCAGTGCACGGCCCAAAACTCGAATTTTAGTTCGAGCGGTTTTTGACTTACGCAACCTAAATGAGAGTTGAAGATCTCATTAATAGAAACTCAACAGTAAAAAGACAGACGAAAACGGAGTCCGTATGTAGAAGTTATGAATTTTACGCGGACATTTAACAATATAATCTCCTCCTACTGTTAAATTTAAGATCGGTCGAGAATTAGCCGACAGAGTCTAAATGAAAGTTTTAGATCTTGATTTTACCTACGCGTGGATATAAAAAATTTCGAGAGTAGAGCTCGTATGTTAAAGATATGGACGAAACTTGGTCCCTACTCTTCGAGCGCGATAAATTCGATACAGTTTTAAAATCTGAGATAGAATGAGAATTAGCTGACGACGTCTAAATGAATGTTGTAGTACTCGTAAATACCAACGCGTGGATATAAAGAACGTAAAAAATGTAGTTCGTATAAACGAGTTACAAATTATAATAGCATATTTACGTATTAAAATAAAGTATAAATCATATATACGTACACATATATATACAAATGTATATATCATTAGAAAGGTATCGACGATGCAGTTATTATGAGACTAGTGTTGAGTACTTTCGATATTAGTTTAGTACAAATGTCGTTAAATCTATTTAAAATAGTATTATGAATGGGTGTTTAGTCGTTTATATAACTATAAGGTCATTAAGTAATTATGGAGGGTAGTTTTTGTAAATTCAATTACTATAAATAAGAGGCTTGGACTCTCATATTTCTTACACCATTCTCTTGATTCAAGAGTCTTTCTCTTCTTATCCCCCGAGCTTTTCGGTCCCTCTTGATTCGACTTCTCTTTCTGTAGTTTTAGTATAGTAAGGTGAGCGCTGAAGCGCTGCACGAATCTTTCTTAGAAAGATTCGGCGACGAAGTTCTGCCCCTGCAGAGTCCGACTTCTAGCTAAAACCCCCTTGTAAGTAAGTTATGCTTACCCTATTTTAAATATACTTTATATTTAAAATTAGTATTGTTATTATGAACTTATAATAAATATTTGAGCTATTATTATGACTTATATAAGTGTCGTTATAATATCTTTTTAACTGCTCGCGGTACGGGGAATCTGGTTTAAAGGGTCGCATAGGGTTGTTGGGTTTCAGAAGTGCTATATGCCAAAATGGTTCTGCCCTCCGGTGTTTTATGTCTGGCCCCTGTCTGTACATAGTGGTTGGAAAGTATTGTTTAAACGCTTATATAATAAAAATAATAATAATAATAATAAGACTAATAATTACTCACGGTAAATATTATACTAAAATCTAGTGGTAATAATATTAGGTTTCGTCAAAGGAAATTATTTTAAAGTAAACGAAGCGCTGTCCGAGTACCGAGTCACCACCTTATCAAGTGAGTGCATAGTTACTTTCATCTTACACATAGATATGAAGTATTTTATATAAACTACGTGCTATGTGTGCATATTATCTGAGTACTTGATGTCTATGCTGGATGAACAATTTTATACATGTTTTAAATGATTTAAACTGTATATATACATCTACGATAATATGTTGGGTAAAACATGGGTAGATGAATAGATGGAATATGAGTTAGATGATGAGTTGAGAGGTGTTATAGACCACGAGGTGAGTGTGAGAGGTGGACGATGTGAGAAGCCTTTCCCAAATGATGGCCTCGTCATCTAGCAGAGTAGATGACAACCACAGACTATTCTAGACAGTCCAGTGGAACACTAGCAGGCTCGCAACCTGTAGGTGTTGTGAACGATGTGTTCACCCGGTGTACTCTAAACCCTGGCGATCATGCAGACTTGGTGCCTAAACCTTGGCGATCATGCAGACTTGGTGCCAAAACCCTGGCGACTATGCGGACTTAGTGCCCGTTGTATAAACCCTGGCGACTATGCAGACTTAGTGCCAAAACCCTAGCGACTATGCGGACTTAGTGCATGTTGTATAAACCCTGGCGACTATGCAGACTTAGTGCCTAAACCCTGGCGACTATGCGGACTTAGTACCTGTTGTATAAACCCTGGCGACTATGCAGACTTAGTGCCTAAACCCCGGTGATGATGGACTTCGTGCCGATTCCTTAGGATGATCCTTAGGAATGAATGAACAAGAGATAGTTGATTCTTAGGGTAGATCCTTAAGAGTAAATAAGATAATGGGGATGGGTAATTGGGTTAATTGTTTGATGATTAAACATAATAATTATATTATTGTGGGTTGAAAACCCTATGTACTCACCAGGTTTCCCAACCTGACCCACTCAGTTTATTTGTATCACAGGTGTCGATATGAAGTTACTTTACACTGAGAGATTTAAAAGAGATGTAGATCACCAGTGTAAATGAATGTAAGTTCTGTTTATGGTTATGTTTCTGTATTGACGATGACATCCCAAATGTTTTAAAATGAATAAAAATACATTTCTTCGGAAATTCTTTGATAACGAATTTATCATGTTTTTCTGGGAACAAATTCCGCAATATTTTTATTAAAAGAAGTACTCTGATTTTTATAAAGCATAAACAAAATCGTTCTTTTCTGGCCGTGAAAATGGGGATGTGACACAAAATCGGTCTTTTCTGGCCGTGAAAATAGGGATGTCACAGTTGGTATCAGAGCATTAGTTTAAGCGAACTAGGAATATGGATTTATTTCTAGACTTAAACTTAGAATGCTAAGCAATGATTGTGAGGAGTGTGTCTAATGAATTTTGGTAATACACCTGAATAGACACAAGCACTAGCTTATTTAGGGAAAATACCTAACATGCTTTTATGTGCTAAATGATTTAGGATGCTAAATGTTTGAACGGATCTATGGTCTGTTGCCGACCGGATCTGGGAATTTTATGTGTTCAGATTTCTAAACGTTTAATTACGGTATTAGAACTGGCATGTAACTCTTCGGAGTATTAGGGAAATTCACGTTGATCGTAAATAAAATCTTATCTATCTAAATTCTCATCACTCTACACCGAACGTCCGACTTGGTGTATAGATCGACATGGTGTGCATTCAAAGCGGATTTGGAAATGGAAACCCGAAGCCCGAACCACAAGTGATTGAGCATGTACAAGAAATAGGAGTTGCACCTAAGCCAATCACGATGGCAGGAGTACGGGAAATGGTACGAATGATGTTGGAGAAACAGATGGAAGAGACGAGACGATTACTTCAACAAAGTAAGGACGAACTTATTGTGCCAGTACGCCAGGCACCTTCTATTGAGGCAACCACCTGGGTTGCTGAGACTATTGAAGAAATAATCAACGACAGGACTGCCAACGAGGTTGAAGTTGGCAAGAAGAGGAAATTTGAAGGACCTTCAAGGTCCAACAAGAGCAACATGTCCTCAAAACCTGGGAAAGGAGGAGGTAAAGAAAAATGGTGCGAGAAGTGCAAAAATAAGGAGGTAACTTGCTACAAATGTGGAAGGAATGGGCATTACGCCAATAAGTGTACATTTAGCAAGAGGTTATGTTACGAATGTAGGGGAGAAGGGCATTTATCTAGGGACTGCCCAAAGAAAAATGAGGCAGCAAGACCAAATGTGCCGCCAAAGCCGAGGGCGAGAGCATTCCAAACAAAGCAGATAACAACGCGAGGAATCAAGGATGAGGACTTCATATCCGAAGATCGAGTTATGTAGTAACCATAGTATCGTATGATGTAGCCTGTTAGAGGCATAGTCTAGGGTGAACTTGAACACCTATGTAATCGTTTCAAGGAATAATATAAAACCATCGTTTTGCTATCTGATGTGTTAAGTTGTTATTTGATTTTCTTGAATGGTGACTTGGAAAACTGCGAGACAATACCTGGGACGAGTATGAGTAGGTGTGAAAGGTAGTAGATGCATATACTACCGGAAGCACGGGACTCACACTTGGATCAGGGAAAGTCACAAGGTTACCAAGAAGCTAGTAATTGATTTCGTATGTCGTTACCATCGTTTCGGTAATGACTAAGAAGATGATTGTTATTCCGACCCTAGTGGTCATATCATATTGAGTCCGACTATGAGGAGTATGTTACGTGGTTCGGAGAACCAAGTTTGATGTAACATCTTACTTAAGCCGGAAGATTGAAATAAAAGATAATCAAAGCGATCGGTAGAGGTATCGCGATAGTTGCTTGTAGCTAGAAATGCTACCATTTAAGATATGATTAGAACATGAAGGAAGGTATAGTCTGTTCTGGAATTTGACTCTAAAAGACCTGAGTCCAAGCAATGCATCATAAGATGAGAGGTCATTAGAACATGACCCATCGGTCTATTATGATAATCGAAGGAAGAAACTTATCTCAAGTTTGTTAAAGAAGGAGTCTCCAATAAATATCGAGATCGTGACATGAAGATCATGATTGGAAGTCTAACATGAGATAAAGAGTGGGTCCAAGATCGGGAACCGCCTGCAGTTAGGAAGTCTTAGAGTTAGATACTCGTTCGAAGAAACATCAAAGTTATGGCTATTACTTAGGATAACATATGGATTCATCATGTGAGCCCTGTTTCGTTGATGATTCCGGGACGTAATCATCCTAAGGGGGAGATAATTGTAACACCCGCAGATCCGGGCTAGTCAATTTAGAGACAATAAGCATCAAAAATGAGTTTTTGATGGAAGATTATTTAGAAGAATTAATCTTTTCCAAGTGGTAGTATATGTTACAAGGGTTCCGTACATATAAAGAACGCCGAAATCCGAGTTATAACGAAGAAGTTATGACCCGTCGAAGTTTTTCGGCAAAACCGACACGACACCGGGAGACGTAAATAGTGAATTTACGATAGAGGACTTTTTAGCCTTAGTAATCTAAACAAAAGTTATAGTATACGTTAAACCGAGAGCGTCCATAAAAGGAACGCCCAAATCTGACTTCGTATGAGAAAGTTATGAATTTTCTAAGATTTGGCATAGCAGTGCACGGCCCGAAACTCGAATTTTAGTTCGAGCGGTTTTTGGCCTACGCGACCTGAATGAGAGTTTAAGATCTCATTAATAGGAACTCAACGATAAAAAGACAGACGAAAACGGAGTCTGTATGAAGGAGTTACGAATTCTTCGCGGTCATTTAACAGTCTAATCTCCTCCTACTGTTAAATTTAAGATCGGTCGAGAATTAGCCGACGGAGTCAAAATGAAAGTTGTTGATCTTATTTTTACCTACGCGTGGATATAAATAACGTCGAAAACGGAGCTCGTATGCGGAAGTTATGAATATTTGAAAATCGGCTGATTTCCACCATGTGTGCGATGTCACGTGTCAGCACCAGGCGAAACCTTGGAGCCTACACAACACCACTACGTGGTGAGAGGCACCACAACGTGGTGATGTCCCTGGCAACCTATAAATAGAGGTACCGGGTGAAGGCTTATTCCTCACACCTTCAATCACTTCTTTCTCTCTCTAGAATATCTCTCTAAGCCCTAAACCCCCCCCCCCCCAAAAAAAAGCCTAGGGAACCCCCTAGCACGAGGCGGAAACCCCGGAGCGCCCGATGGCTCCGAAAAGAAGAGCCTTCGGCTCAGAAACTCTGCTTCGGCGGAGCCCGGTTTTGCGAAAAACCTGTTGTAAGATGATATTAGTTTTAGTAGTTAGATTAGTCTAGTTAAGAAACTTGTTACAAAGTAAATGTAATTGACTTTTGGTGATTAAATAATAAAGTATTATTTATGAGTTTGTTTACTGCCTTTTGTCAATTGTTTATTATTGTGTTTCATTTTTGCATGTTTTTACTTCCCGAATAATATGATTATTCAAACTCCACATTCACTCATACTTTTGGAAGTAAGTAGTGAATTAAGACTGACGTGAATTGGATTGCAGATTGTCTAAGGATAGACATGGCAATAGAATTGTTGCAATGTTCATGAGTACTCAGAAATTGAGATTTGAGTATTGGATAAACTCTCGCTCAGAGTATCACTTCATGGAATTCATCACGAGTAATATTGAGACGATAACATCTTATAATCTTGAAACGAAGATATATGAGTTGTAATTTACAAAGTCGGTTATACATTGGTGATACGAAAATGCATCAGTAACTTGGTGTTATAAAACGTATTGTCATGTATAATTTGATGAGTAAAAGATACAAGCATATGATTCAACGTTTATTCGTTCCTTTTTCCCTAACCAGAAAAGCGATATATGTGGGCCCCTCGATGATTTGGTGTTGACTTATGTGCTGGGCCCAGCCAGGACTAAATTGATGTGTTCAATTAGAAGTCCTACATCATCACAAATCAGAAATCGGAAAACATAGATTATGGACAAAGAGATTGATTACATTCCATGTCTTATGTTTGGGGATATCTTGCAGAACGAAGGATTATATGATCACTTATCTAAGGACACGTAACTGACTGGGTCAGAGTTCAGCAGCAGCTTTTGGAAGCTACAATTTGCTGGTTAAATTTAGAAGTAATACTAGCAATCATAGTTACAGACTTATCCAAGTGGGAGACTGTTGGATTAGGTGTCTAAGCCCATAACTATAATTGGTATGTACTTGAATTGATAGCAGCACAGTCCTTTTGGGTTGCCCTCAAACCTAGCAACTGGACAAGGAAATTATGAAATGAGAGATATTGATTTATTATAAGATTAATAAATTAATATAAATGATTTATTAATATGTTAAAAGATTAATATATTAATTAGAAATCATAAGGTTTAATTAATAGTTAGCCAGAAATTAATTAGAATTAATTTTGGGGTTAATTGTATTAATTATAAAGTGCAGGGACTAGTTTGCAATTATCAAATAGTTGAGTGGAAGGCTCCAGAACCTCCTTGGAAGGAGGTGGACGAAATCTATAGGGGAAACCCTAAGGATTTCGTCCAAGGGGCTTGGATAAGGACTTTGGATTAGCTTAGGCCCCAAGCAAAGGAGTATTAGGGTTTTTCCCTAAACCCTAGATCCCTCAGCTATATAAAGAGCCTCCCAGCTCCTAAATTCGGCCACTCCTTCCCTGGTGAAACCCTAGGGCCGAAATTGCATACCCTACCCTCTCTCTCTCCTTCTAGTTTCCTTCTTGCTAGTTCTTGGGTGTGATTCCATTAGAGGCATTACATTTGTGGTGCTAGGCTTCCAAGAAGATCAAGTTCAAGAGGATTATCAATTGTTTACTATAACAATTGAAAGGTATGTAACTCTTAAACCCTAATTAGTTATTTTCGAAAATAGCCTCCTCATCTAGGGTTCTTGTTTTGCAATTCAAAGTTATATGTTCAATAGTTAAAACATAGATCCAAAGTAGGTTGCATGTGAACTTAGGAATTGTTTTCTAGTTTATTTGTTTTACCTAAAACCCATCAGCAACATCCTATAACCAGGATACCGGCCTAACCAGGTCACTAACATAACATCATCCTATATACCAGGATACCGATCTAACAGATCATAATAGCATAACATCCTATCTACCAGGATACCGATCTAACAGATCATCAATCATAGCAACATCCTATAACCAGGTCACTAAGCATAAGCATATCCTCATCCTAACTACCAGGATATAAATCAATAACATAACATGCCATAGTCCGAATACAAATCCATAAGGGTCGGCCTTGGTGCCTTAGATCCTGTTGATATAGTGAGGATAACTCACCTCGCAATGCCGACCTGAACTGAAGTATCAACTCCCGAATCGCTATCTCACCGGAAATCCCGAACTATCACATGATAAATACTAAGTCATTACACATCATAACAATCTTGGCTAAGGGTCCACTCAATCCATCATGTTCATTCTCTTTTATTGGGCCGATGCCCAATTCCAAGTCCATAACCTTGAAAGTCTTTATGCAAGGCCCATTATTGGCCCAATTTACTAAATTGGGCCCAACTTCCTTATTGGGCTTAACCCCATGATCCACTATCACCAAAGCTGGTCCAAAACATATCTACTCTGAAAGTCCAGCAAGGCCCAAACCCTACTAGCCCAAAAAGTAACCCAAGTCACCAAAAGTCCACAAAAGGCGTACGCTGGGCGTACCCCAAGGCTACGCGGGGCGTACACGAGTCTCGCATTGACTGGAAAACGGGGTCATTGACTCAGTACGTTGGGCGTACAGAAACTTACGTTGGGCGTACGCAGGGTTTCACCAAAACCCTAATAAGTGCTTAATGGCTTAAGCACTTAAGCCCAAACTCCAGATCCAGTGACCAAATGTGCCTAGGACTCATAAAGTCTCAAACTTTATCACTTTGGACATCCAGAAAGCTCTTAATCCAAGGTCTTAATCCATTAAGACCCTTCTACTACATGCATGGGACATCATAAGTCATTGGGACCTCATTTTTATCACTTAAGACCTCTTTAAGGTCTAGAAAGGACAGCTTATCTCGTCCAAAATGCATCATGCACCATATTGGGGTTTTGGGACAAGAAATGGTTTCATAATGCTAGAAAGGCTAGATCTATGACCTACAAGCATAAAGTTTGAAGTTTTTTTACCTTCTGGAGCTTCTAGGGCACAACACAACTTCATATCTACAAGCTAATCTCCTTCTTCAACTATTTGTTGCAATGGCTTCGCCTTCAAGAGCTCAAAATACCCACCAACTCATTTTCACACACAAGAACTAGGGTTTGGGGACATTCTGGAAGATGGAGGCTGAGAAGGAGGAGATAAAATGAGCCATAAGGATGTTTATATAGCCCCCAACCCGAGATATTAGGGTTTCATTCTGTTATGAGTACGCCCAGCGTACACAAGTCTACGCCCAACGTACTAGGGCGCGCCCTAGTATGCTCAGCGTACCCTTATGTACCCGCAGCGTACTCCTCCTGGTCCCAAAATTGAAATTTAGCCCTTAGGCTCTTTATGGCTTTACCCTTCCACCCCCAGGGACTACAAATGGCAAAACTTGAGATGTTACAAAAATACATTCGTTTTATATATACTAGTAAAAATATATACGATATATTGGTCAAACTAATATGAAATAGTAGTCAACTTCAACAAAATAGCCGTCAAGAAAAAAAAAACGAAATAGTAGCTGAAGGAGGGAAAGAGTAGATTTGTAGCCCTCACCTACGATTTTGTAATTTTGTTCATAACGAGCATGTCGTTCATCCAAACACCAAACAGTAGCTTTGTTGAGAGCATGTTGTAGGTGACTTCACCTACAGTTTTGACCAAAAAAAATTATTATCGGAGACCAAACCATAGATGAGTGTCCAAACAGTAGATGTGTTTGCCTCATTTGTGGTTTGGTTGTCTATTTTTAGGTATTGACAGTTTTTTGGCTATCATATGAAAAGTGATTAGTATTTAAAAATCTAATCACACATTCAGTGTAAACAAGTTTATTGCGGAGAACCGCTAGTTAAAAATATGTTTTCATTTTCTTGTATGTGTTTTGATTTTAAGGGCCCTTATGGCCTTATAGCCGAAGGTGACCCCCAAAAATAAATTCGTTATTGGTCAAACTGCAAGGACCACTTGCACCAGGGTAATTGACCATGCAATGCCTACGAGTCACGAACCATTTTCTAGGTGTTAAAGAACGACAAATTTTTTTTTAAGATTTTTACTTTCTTAAAAACTTATTCATAAGTTTTATACCATTATAAAGATAATGTTACAGGGGTTACTCCAACCACTTTGTGAACTTCTATCAATTATTACTCTTACATATAATAACATATTATTTTGAACCCCATTTTGAGAAAGATATACCAGGTTTAGTTCATTACATTAATGAGAAAGATAGTATTGAAAGTAGATCACAAAAGTGATACCAGGTTTAGTTCATTACATCAATTGCTTAGAATATAATTTTTTTTTTTCTATAAAAATAAGGTTAATAGAAGTCTTATATAAAAAAATAGTAAGTCTTGAAAGTAGATCACAAAAGTGATACCAGGTTTAGTTCATTACATTAATGAGAAAGATAGTATTGCAATTGCAACCACATGACATGATATTGCATACTTTTTTTTATAGAAGGTTTCTAGGTCTCCACTACATAAAAAAGTTACTGAAAAACAAAAATCACACACCATCTCTAAACCTACAACTTGATGATATCCTTAACACTAGAAACAAGAAACTTTTCTTCATCATGCAGCAGCACCTTCATTCAGAAGCATCTGATCAAAATGCCAAACACCTGACAAATTTATAAAAAGTTAGGTTATTGTTTCTATAACAAATCACCAATAGATGAAAATTCAAATCAAAATTTTTACCATGTCCTTTGCCAACTCTTCTTAGTTGAGCAACATACTCGGATATCTTTTTGATTGCTTCAACCTTTTTTGTTATTACATTTACATTAAAAAAAATGTCAATGTAATTATAATTTATACTCCAACAAAATGCAAAAATTCATTTTGAAATCTGTAATTCACCTGTTCACCGAGAAATTCACTTTCTACAAAATCGGCTAATTGCACATCATTGTTCCTGTTGGCTACCTGGTTTCATTTCATTTCACCCCACATTTGCATATTAGAAACTTGAATCCTTCTGTGGACTGGTTATATGCTTAAAAGTAAAACCAAAGGGCATTTATGTAACTACCTCATGGAGGTTTAGGAGTTTCTCATTTGTTAACTTCTCCAATGACAAAGCAAGCTCCATGGCTAGTATCAAAAGTATTGAAAAAAATAAATATAGAAGCTTACAAGTGAACATTTATAACACATAGAAGGGATATACAGAACTTACCATACAATGCATCTCCTTTCTCTTCATGATCAAACTCAGATAACGGCATTAAAATAGAATTCAGCTTCACTTTTCCACCTCTTTTGTTCTGAAAACAAAAAGATTTCATCATCATTTTGATCCAAATATATAGCAAATAAAAAGCTAGAGATTGGTGAAAAATGATAAATGATAAATGATAAAACACCTGGTACTCCATGAATTTCTCTGCATGCTCTCTTTCCTCTTCGCTAGACTCCTTAAAGAATCTATAAAGTTTCATGTATTATAACTGAATACATCAGGTAATCTTACTTTCCGATTCATTATAATGAGATATATTATGTATATATGATAGTAGTAGCAACTTACTTGGCTAAACCCCTGAGAGCAACATTGTCCCGATCAAAGTAGGCATACAGAGCATGGTATACATAGGAAACATTGTACTCAACACTGATAGAAGACACGAAATATCATCAGATAAAAGCACAAGTATAACTAGATCTTGTTTTTTCTAGTATTTTTATCAAGCACATGTTGGGCAATTGGGTTTCAAATGAAGTTATGCTAGAACTTTATCATACAGATTAAAGATGCAGGGCAATGATGGGATTCTCCAAGAACTTTTATCATACACATGGTGGGCAGTTTGGCTTCACGATAAGGTCTAGTTTTAAGTTCGAATAATCAAAGTTCCAATATCTAAACATAGAGTAACTGTATAGAATCACACTCTAAAATATAGAAATGTCCAGTTATTTAGTCTAGAGACATGTAATGCTAGCATAGAGTATTACTAAACTAAATATACCAACTGGCAGTGAAAACCGTATAATTAATGAAGCTAGAAATCAAAAACTAACTCGAGAAAAAGAAAACCTACTTGATCTGTTCGTTGATGGAAGCTTCAGATTCGTCAGCATATTTCTGGCGAGCAAGAGATTGTTGAGGAAGAGAGGGGACAAGACTGAGCTCCTTCTTCACCTCCTCAAATGGTTCAAACACAACTCCAGCAAGTGGGCTATGGTTCGAAGAACCACCTTTCACCGCCGCACAAACGACGGGCGACGGCGTCGAAAGAGAAGAAGATGAGAACGGAAAACAGCCGAGATTATTGTCGGCGGCGCTGTTGAAGAAGTTGAGGGTGGGAGGGATTTTGAGAAGCATAACGATAATTTCAAGAGAAATACGCACAAATTGGAACGGATAACAGGGGAAGTGAAGAAGTTTTCAAGTGAGTGAGTGATGAAGGAAGACGAAGATGGATGCATAAATATAGGGAATCGGCGTTAATGCTGAGCCGTAGGATGATGAGACACGTGGAGGGATAAGATTGAGTGAGTCGAGTGGCGCGTGGTTGGCTTCTGGCGTATCTGGATATTTTTTGCTTTTTGTGTTTTCGGGGTGGTGCGATATCCAATGATTTATTGGCACGATAGAGACCATATCAAATAATTAACATTTTTCGTCGTATTAGAAGGACAAAATGAATAGCTCAATTGGGTCGACTATTGTAAAAGCTATTAAATATATTTTTGATGAAGAAAATAAATATCTTTCTTGCAAATGTATGTTTACTCGTTATAACGAAAGCATCGACAATGTATAGCCTAATCAATTATATGAAATGTTTAGTTATTATTCAATTCAATGGATTAAATACAATAATAATAATAGAATGTCATGTTGATGTCTAACGCATATAAAGTTTAAGGGATAATGACTTAAAATGGTAACAAACTTTCGACTTTGTTCATATTTAATCACTAAATTTTTTTTTTATTTATTTGTTATTGAACTATTGAAACTGTTCACATTTCACCCTTATGACCGGTTGTTACCGGTCATAAGGGTAAAATGTGAACAGTTTCAATAGTTCAGTGGCAAATAGATAACGAAAAAAAATTAGTGACTAAATGTGAATAAAATCGAAAGTTCGTTTCCTTCTAAAAAAGTTCAATGACTAAATGTGAACAAACTTCATCGTGTATTATGTTTTAGCAAATTATTTATTTTTGTTAAATTGTAGCAACATTTGTTGATGAATAAATCTATAAAATAAAAAAACAAAACCCCGAAAAATATATTTAAAAAAACGAAAAACCAAAACCGAAATAAAAAATCAATGGTTTGGTATTTTCCAAAATAAAAAATCACAATTTTCCAATCTGATTTTGGTTTTACAAAAATTCAATTTTCGGATTTTCATATCTAAATCTCTTCACATTTTTATAATCGAAAAATGATTATAAAACCAAAAAGGGAATGAGAAAGCACTCAATTTGGAATTTTTCTATCCAAAACTCCCCCTTGTGACATGAGAGATAGATATAGAGAGAGAGAGAGAGAGAGAGATGTAAATATCTTTATATAAGGTGAGTTCATACCACATGTAGATTTGTGCTTGAGAGATGTAACATTGAGAGTGTTAGTATGTGTTAATTATGTAGATTTAGATCTATATCCTTTTTTGAAAACACTTTTCTTAACCGAATGCATCTCTTAAACACCCAAATCACCGTGTTCTTTGTGTGTTCTTTAATTCCACATGCTAAACCAATGATCATAATTCACATCAGTGAGAATGGTTTTTGTAAAACTAAAATTAGATTGGAAATTTTGATTCGAATACAAAAACTAATAATGTAACATTTTAAATTTTTGTATTCGAATCAAAATTTCCAATCTGATTTTGGTTTTACAAAAAAATGAACCATTCTCACTGATGTAAATTATGACTATTGGTTTAACATGCGGTATTAAAGAACACACAATGAACACGGTGATTTGGGTGTTTAAGAGATGCATTCGATTAAGAAAGGTGTTTACAAAAAAGGATCTAGATCTAAATCTACATAATTAACACACACTAACACTCTCAATGTTACATCTCTCAAGCACACATCTACATGTGGTATGAACCCACCTTATATAGAGATGTTTACATCTCTCTCTTTCTCTCTCTCTCTCTCTCTCTCTCTCTATATATATATATATATATATATATATATATATATATATATATATATATATATATATATATATATATATATATATATATATATATATATATATCATGTCACAAGGGGGAGTTTTGGATAGAAGAATTCCGACTTGAGCGCTTTCTCATTCTCTTTTTGGTTTTATAGTCATTTTCGATTATAAAAAGGTGGAGAGATTTAGATATGGAAATCCCAAAGTTGAATTTTTGTAAAACCAAAATCAGATTGGAAAATTGTGATTTTTTATTTTGAAAAATACCAAACCATTGGTTTTTTATTTCGGTTTTGGTTTTTCGTTTTTTTTAATATATTTTTCGGGGTTTTGTTTTTTTCTTTATTTCATAGATTTTCTTCATCAACAAATGTTGTTAGAATTTAACAAAAATAAATAATTTGCTAAAACATAATACAATAAGAAGTTTGTTCACATTTAGTCATTGAACCTTTTTAGAGGGAAACAAACTTTCGATTTTGTTCACATTTAAACTTTTTTTCATTATCTATTTGTCACTGAACAATTGAAACTATTCACATTTTACCCTTATGACTGGTAACAACCGGTCATAAGGGTAAAATGTGAACAGTTTCAATAGTTCAGTGGCAAATAGATAACGAAAAAAAGTTTAGTGACTAAATGTGAACAAAGTCGAAAGTTTGTTACCTTTCAAGTCATTATCCCAAAGTTTAATGGCCATTTAACTATTTAATAAGCATATAGAGTTTAAGTTCATATAAAGTTTAATGGCCATTTAACCGGCTATTGTTTTGATTTTTGGATGGGTTTGAGGGAAACACGTATGTGTGGACCTTACAGGAGTATCCCCTCTCATAGGCTTCAGGGTTGGTGGTTTCACGGCAGGACAGGCTGCAAAAAACTGCTACATGCAAAGTTACCAAACATGAGAAATCGTGTGTGGAAAATCAACACGTGTTCATACCTTTTGCATTTGATACGTTTGGTTTCCTTGCGTCGGATGCGATGAGGCTTCTTAGTAGAGTACAATGGATCATGCATAGCAATGTTATATCTCTTAGATTTATGGATGTAGTCTTCAAAAGAATTGGCTTTACCATACAAAAAGACTTAGCGGCACAACTTGTTGCCCGTTTGCATTCTCATTCGGTGTACAATGATAACTAAAATGGATTAAAAATATTAATTTCATCAATGATTTTTTTAAATATGTTACATTTAACTTCTATATAATTAAGGTATTGTAGGAAGAAATTGTAGAGTTATATAAAAATTAGAATGATAATGTGGTAGTCTGTTAAACTGTATAAAGTTCAATGTATCGTGGATGTCCTGATCCACTAACTTTTGATTTCAAAATTTGCGAAGGTGTGTCAAGATTAGGTTTAATAATTGTTCGGTTGAAGGAGTCAACTTTTGACGGAAAAATTCCAACATCTTAACTTTTAGTAAAACAAATACAAAACTCGTTTTATAAGAGTTAAATAGATCTACAAGACCAAAGGTGATCAACATGAGGGCATCAAGCACAAAGCTCATTTTGTACCAAATGAATGCTCTCTAATCATGAGACTTGATACCATATGAACTATCATTGCCTTAATTGCTTATGGAAAAGGGGAGAGTCTACCACTTACTGTAAAATCTACATTATTGCGTAGAAAATTAAAAGAGAATGTATATGTAGAACAACCAAAGGGATACATACTAAAGAGAAATACCAACTTCACAAAACATTGTATAGATTAAAGGAAGCTCCACGAGCCTGTTTTAGTAAGAACGAATCACATTTCAATGATGAATATTAAAAAAAATACACAATTAAGCAAACATTGTTCACAAAGCATAGCAGTAGAGTTCATATGGTCATTGTAAGTGCTTATATAAATGATTTGATATATACCTAGTGATAGCGCATGACTCTTATATGAACTACAAACAATCCATGTTGATACAGTTCGACATACCTGATGGGAAATATGCGTTATATTTTAGGAATCAAAGTGCTATAAAGAGAATAAGGCATGTTCATTTATCAGAAATATATGCACTCGAAGTATTAATTAGACTTTGCATGTTGGATAACAAACATGTAGACATTCCAATTATTACAAACATGAAGCTAGATAAAGATGAGCATGGAAATACGATTGACGTAACTGTGCACAAGCAACTCCAGGGCAACTTATTATACTCGACATCGACTAGATATGATATGATGTTTATTACTTGCATACTAAGTAGATGATGTCTTTCACACTTACTTAATTACAAACAATCCAACTATTAGTATTGTGAACTAATTATGAATTATCGGTAGAATCCAAAAGTAAACAAATCAACAAATAATATTGATAATTAAATACCCATTAGTTGCGAATAATAAGTTTAGTTATTATTACTTGTTTACCAAGTTTCGTTAAAAAACCGATTTGATATTTCGCGATCAAATATTGACTTTGTAACTACACGTAATGACTCATGCCCTTAACTGTTATTACACTCTCCAATGGTTGTACATTGTAGCGTAAAACCCCATGATCTAATGTACTCATTGTTCGTTTCGTTCAACCAAAAATGGAAAAATCATTAAAGGCAAAACGAGTACTCTAAAATCAGAAGAAAAAAAATGAATCGCAAAGGTAAAGAGGAGAAATTGATTTTGGTGGTGAATAAATGAGACTTGGCGGTAACTATCTATAGTGGACTGGTGTTCAATTTGGATTTAAAAAGAAACATATAACTTATTCAAATTTGAATTCAAACCTGCCGTAAGGTTATTGAATTTAAACAATAAGTTTATCCGAACTCTATAAACATCATATGTAACACCCGTTTCCCATAATGGATCAGGTGAGGGCTTGGTGGGATCAGAGATCAGATTTTAGGAAAAATCTATGTGCCACTACATGGTGAATGGAGCACCACGACGTGTCATATATTATACAAGAATGCGTGTTTGGATGGTCACCACGACGTGGAAAGGGGAAGGCCATGACGTGGCAGTTGTTATGGCCCAAGCCCAAGATATTAGGGTTTCTCTCGTATTTAAGCATCTTATTCCAAGGATTAGGGTTCATTTTTCAGCCTCCGTCTCTGTAACATCCTAAAATTTAAGATAAGGATCTTAAATTAATTGAGATATTTAAATAAAGGATGATTTACATAATTAAATCATTTAAATGATAATCATAGCATTAGTCGGTATGAAGCTTGCAAAGTTAAAGGTTGAGATGTTAACATTTCAAAGTTAAGGGACCCAAAGTGTCAATTTGGAAAAGTATGCTTGACCAAGGGTTGACTCACCAAGGTTAAATGGATGAGGAATGTTAAGAATTGGATGGTCAAGGACTCATTATGCCAACTTTTTAAGCAAATGTGAAAATAAATGAAGAAATGGTAAATTTGGCAAAAGATGTAAACTAGAAGGACCAAATATGACAAATCTGAAAATAAGAATGCTTCCTCTTCATTTCAGCCAAACAAGAGCGATGGGAGGAGAAAAGAGGAGGTTGGATGGCGATTCAAGCTCAATAGAAACCCCAGGGGCCGATCTCAATCCTTCTTGGTTTATTTGGTGCAAGTTGTGAAGAAATCAAGTGGTTCAAGGTATAATTTCTTCTCCTTTTCACCTAGAATGCGGATTTGTGAATTGGGTTTGACCCCAATGTCGAATTTAGCTTCTTATAAGGGTTAGTTTTTTGGTTTTTAACCTCTCTTGAGTTGTTTTGATGATCCCAATCTCAATACAATCACCCCATTGATGGATTTGAGGATTTTTGTTGAAACCCTCATGAACCCTAGAAACCCAAATTGGGGATTTTGCAATTGATGATGAAATTTGATTGTATTCTATGACCTAGATGTTATTTGATGACATTGAATCCAATTAGAATGCTCAAACATATCGATGATGGTAGAATCATGTATAAGTTAAGGTTGAAATGGTTTTGGGCACAATATGATGAAACCAATAGAGTCCTTTGTATTTGAGAGATTGATGGGTAAAGGAAGTTCATAATTATGAATGGATACTCTTGGAATGATTTGAAATCAAAAGTTGCTTGATTCCTAGATTGATATATGGAATAATTGGTCATAAGGGTATTTTAGGGAATTTAGGGATAATTATATGTTGATTGACATATAATAAGTGAATGACATTCATGAACATGAACTGACACTCTATAGATGATATTCAAACATAAACATGAAGGATCTCTTGATCTATAAGTGGTTCCAGTGATTGTTTGGCTATAAGGGCAATTTGGGAAACATGGAATGGAATTGAGGATTCCATTGTTAGTTTATGTATTTACAATGAGATTAATGTGGTTTGATGTACTTGAAATATTTCGTATGAGTGTTTAATGAGTTAGGAACAAACTATGTGAATTTTAGAATGTACAATTGGAAATTGGACTAGTTAAACTTTCAATTGAACTTAAGGATCATCATATCCTTAATGGTTTTAATGAGCACTTAATGGATTAAGTGGGGTGTGTTTGGATGATAAAACACCTCCTAATCATGTGTGAGGACCTAAATAAATGGTACAAAGTGATTTGGAAAATGGTCTTCAATAACTATGCAAATTATAGTGTTATTTTGAGAAAAATCGAGTTTTGTGTGTGTGCAGACATGAAAACACGGCCTGTGTAAATGCATGCTTTGATTTACACGACCCGTGTAATTCCATGATTTGGAGATTTTCTTGTTTTCTTCATAACTTTTGGATACGAACTCGGATTTACAATCGGTTTTCGCCTAGGTTCATAGTTTTTCATGAGGAAAAGTATGAAGATAAAATTTAGTATTTGAAAATTTGAGGGGTGTTTTGGTCATTTTAATGACTTATGTCCATATATGGTGTAGGTAGTGTTTAAAGAGGATTGCTATAGGGAAAGGAATTAGAAGAGCACTAGTTAATCTATGTGCGATTGAGGTAAGTACGTGTTGGCATTTTCCCCACTTTGGGGTACATGGTAAAACGATTTTTATAATAATGAAATACTAATGTTTTGATATATGAAACGTTTTGAAGTGAAAGTGTTAAATGCTTTTGGAAATAATGTTAAAAAATGCCTTGAATGAAAGAATGTTTTTGAAAGCAAATAACGTTTTAGAAGAACGAATATTTTGATAATGTGTTTGAAATGTTTTGAAACGAGTATTATGATACTAATATATGAAATGTGTAAAGCATGGAAAGTAATGACAATAAATGTAAAGTAATGAAAAAGAATGGAAAGTAATGAAATGAATTGGAAAGTAATGAAATGAATATTGCTCGGGTCATGATATCTCGTAAGAGGCACTAGAGGAATCTATCGGGGTGGCACCTCCCCTTCGCGAGATAGATGTCCTAATGGAAATGATGCGTTGGTGGATTGATTTGTTATTTCCATCTTGGTCTAGAATTGGGAGTGGTTCTTTTATTAGACGTAGCCCTAAGTATAAAAATGACAACGGTTTAATATCGGAATTAGCCCTTAATGATAAAAGAAAATGAAATATGGAAATATGGCTTTTGAAATGAAATGAAATGATAAGATATGAAATGACATTTATGACATGTATGAAATGAGTTTTCCTTGAAAATGCTTGAAAGTGTTTTATGGTCTAAAACTATGTTTTTGCAAAGATGAAATGTTTTTGGTAAAAATGTGATAAATGCTTTGGTTCACAAACCCACATAGCTCATGAGACATTATTGTCTTACGTATCTCTTTTAATGTCATGTATCTCAGGTTACCTTTAAGGAGAGAGGATGATAGATGGAAGTTATAAGTCAAGTTATAGAGAATGGGGTGGAACTTGATAAGTTCCTTATTATTTTGTATTGATGTAATTCCTATTTGCTTGCTATGGTTTTATTGATGCTTAATGGTAACACCTAATGTTTTAATTTATAAAGGTTTTTGTGGGACCGGTTTTTGTTAAATATGGGTTAATACCCGAATGTTTTTAAAAACCATAGCATATTAAAGATTGAAAAAGTTTGAAAATTTTGGGGTGTTATATTCTCTCTCAAACCGCAGAAACCCTAACCCTAATCCTTTTTGGTGATTCTTGGCTCATTTTGGTGCTTTTGGTAGCTTGAAGAAGAAAAAGAATGTGTTTTAGTGTGTTGATACAGTAAGGAAACCTCATCACCATCCTCTTATGCAAATTATGGACCTTTATAAGTGTCCTTGATTCAATATTTGTGGTTTCATGTTTATAGATCTAAGTTCATTGTCCCTTTTCTTCATGTGGTGGAAGTTTGGAGGAACAGATCCCATAAAGTTGGCAACTTTATGGATCCTTGAGGTCCTTTTTGGTGTTATATGTTGTAGATCTACAGTTTCTTGGAGTTTTAGGTGATGGGTTTTGCGCATTCTAACACTCCTAAGTGTACATGCGACCCTAAATACCTTGGATCTATGTTTTCTCTATTATACATGCAATTATGAACTTTCCAAGGTATTACCCTATCTAGCATACAATACTTGATACTTGGGTAATCAAATGGATAGAATACATACCTTTGTTTGATGTAGCTTGTCTCCATGAAGCTTGAGTGCCTAGTGCCCCAAGTGTGACACCTCAAATGGTTCACACAACACCAAATGCACATGGAATGACTTGAGAGAAAATGGAACACTCCTTGAAATCGTCTACCCCTCATATTCACACATTAGTGCACGATTTCTTGAGCCATGGGATTCTTTTATATGGTGGCTATTAGGGTTACACCATGTAACTCATAACTTTACCCATTCCTTATGCTCCATGGATTTTAACCTCCATGGAGTATCCATGGGTCACCCCATGGACTTAGTCCAACATAAGGAATCTTGGATCACAAGCCCACATATATAAGAATGAATGATTTACACAATCAACCCATATATTTAATTAGTCTCCTTTTGATCACTTAATTAATTCCAAATTAATTCTTGATCAATACTAATTAAATAACCTTATTAATATATTAGAACTTATAATATATTAACCAACCTTAAGTGTTATTTCTCTCATTATAGTCTATCCAAATGCATGATGCCATGCAACCCAAATAGACCATGCCGGGTCGGGTCAAGTCTTACCAATTATAGTTATGGACTTAGACATTAATCCAACATTAGGTTCCATGAATAAGTTTGAGCTCATTTCTTCATGATTTTGACCTAGTTTGGGAAGAGACATGCATGTCCATAAAACAACGATTTTTATGGTGGTTTAAGAGTAGGAAACCATTCTGGAAATTATGGACTTGAGATCTTAAGGATTAAGTGCTTAATGGTTGACTTTATGCCTTAAGTTGTCATTAAGGACCTAGGTTTAAAGATCTTGGCTTATTGGGATGTATTAATGGATAAATGAAAGACCCACACTTTCATATTTGACAATTGTTACTCCAAAACATGCTACTTGCATAATCATAAATAATATTTTACATTGATAACTTGTTTACATAAGACTGGATACAAACCGACTAAGTTTTAGTATATCACATAACTTCCCAAGATACTATAATTTATAAATACATGAGTACTAAATACAAAAGTAATAATTTTTAACTATTCAAAATCTTCTAACAGTACATGACTATACTGGATGTTTATCACCTGCAATTGTTAAACATTGAGAGGGGTAAGTGGTGACGCTTAGTGAGTTCAATAATAGATACAATATAACATTATGCCATATTTATACTTCAATATGGCAGAAGCAAAGAGGAACAAGGAACAACAAATAAATATGTGAATCATGTGACAAACTTTCCATATCAATCAATGATTTGATTCAAAGATATACAATCAATGAGACATAAAAATTTCCATACTTGATATACATCAATAAAGCTTCGGCCCAAATGGCACAGAAGACATACACTTTCTGATTAAACATTTTGGTAGATTTCAGGCTTTCAGCTCTGTCTAACCTTCTGCCAACGCCATAGAATAAAAGTCATTCTCTTACGAGACATGCTCTACATAGCCAGAGGCTACATACCAGTACCATTGTGAATCTAAGTTCTTTCACTGATCACATGGTCAAATGTATAGCTTTGCTATCATAAATAGCAGAAATAATAACAACGGAAAAGCACATATCACATATAACACATAACATATAATTGTTCCTATATATTGAACTCACCGTGAAATAACCGGAGGTTAAAATAGTAATTTGTGCAGCATTTCGTTATAATAAATAGTTTTCTTCATTGAAAACCGGGCCCTGCGAGGGTTGAGCTTCAAACCGAAAAGATAAATTTATCGGAACCGGGCCCTGCGAGGGTTGAGCTTCAAACCGAAAAGATAAATTTATCGGGCTCCTCGGGCACTTCGGGGCGTATTTCGAGTGTTGGAAATGATCCAAGGGCTTCGAGGGAAGTTGAAATAGCTAAAAATTGGATTTAGAGGTAAAAAGTGTGAAATTTCCAAAATTACCCGGGAGGTCTCGCACCCTTTATATAGGTGCGAGCCTCGGATCCGAAGCAAGGAGAAGCGAGCATGTGGCTCGCATGCGAGGGGGGGCAGGTGGCGATGCGAGGGCGAGACACGGGGAA
This sequence comes from Lactuca virosa, assembly GCF_052849685.1. Taxonomy (NCBI): domain Eukaryota; kingdom Viridiplantae; phylum Streptophyta; class Magnoliopsida; order Asterales; family Asteraceae; genus Lactuca; species Lactuca virosa. Next base: position 30,616,630 of record NC_136433.1, read on the forward strand.
GGCACGCGTCGACTGCTGCTTCGGATGAGTCATCGGCATCGGACACGGGGCAGCTCCGCGGGCGATGTGACGTAGCCGAACTTGAGCCATGCGAAATTCCTCGGTTTTAGCATTTTTCTCGAATTTTGTGTCCCAAACTTCTAAAATCCATAACTTTCGCATACGGGCTCTTTTTTTGACGTTCTTTATATGCACGCATAGGTAAATTTATGCTCTACAACTTTCGTTTAGACTCCGTCGGCTAATTTTGTAACACCTGGTTCAGGTGTTGGTTGGAAAGTTGCCAAATTGGGGAGGTTTTATGCATGGACTCGGCGAGTTGGGAGAACAACTCGTCGAGTAGAGTAGAGACATTTTGGACGCGGGTCGAAATTGACTCGGCGAGTCAGAGCTGTTTAGAGAAAACCCTAGTTTCGGGGTTTGCCCCCTATATAAACATCATTATACGCCTTTGTAGCATCCCTTAACGTCATAAGAGAGCGTTTACGACCGCAAACACTTGGGTGTGTGAAGTAAGAGCCTTGGGAGCTTAAACCTTGGGATTGTGGAAGGAATTCCAAGCTTGAAGAAGAAGTATCAAGGGGAAAGCACTAGATCTAACATCTAGTTCGTCTTGGGCATTGAATTGAGGTATGAATCTGTTATCTTAAGCCTAGATTCTATTTTGAGAGTTATGACCAACTTTGAGGAAATGGAAGCAAGCTTAGATCTGGACCTATCACAAGGATATGGTTCTAGATCTGGACCTTCATAGGCCCCAAATATCATAAAGTTGCACCTTTTTTTAAACTCATTCCCTCTCCATGCATGAAAACCTTGTTGAAGGTTAGTTTTGGTGATTATGGACATGTGAGGCCTTACATGCACGTAAAGTTTGCAACTTTACGTGTTATCCACACTTGTAGAGTATAGATATGAAGTTTGGGACCTTGAGTCCCACTAGAAGAGGCCGTAGACATAATGGACTAATAGGGACTCGACGAGTCGTGCAAGAGACTCGGCGAGTCGATAGGGTTTCCTCGTTCACAGTCAAAGGTTTACATCCAAGGGTTCACGGTCAAGGGTGTTCGGTTGGGATTTTACGACCATAAACATCAAGGAACTCGACGAGTCACTCGGATGACTCGTCGAGTCAAGGTCAATATAGACTGTTGACCTTGACTACAAACGTAGACTTTGACCAGATTTGACTCAGAGGAGCCTTAGGGGCTGACTTGAGATTATTTACTTGTTGGTTATAGGCAGTTTAGGAGGAGCAACATAGGACATACCTGAATTCAGTTGTCGGCTCGGCTTTGTGAGGTGAGTTTTCTCACCATACCAATCGGTCTAAGGCACCAAGGCCGACCCATTTTGTGATAGTTGGTTTACTTGTTATGTAGAGGTGTGATATGTATTTGTGGATGATATGTGGTAGAGATAGCCTTTGTGGCTAACAGTAGAGATAGCCTTATGGCTAATGGTAGAGATGGCCTTATGGCTAATGGTAGAGACAGCCTTTATGGCTGATGGTAGAGATAGCCTTCGTGGCTAACGGTAGAGATAACTTCATGGCTAATTGACATGTGATACGTGGTAGAGGTAGCTTTATAGCTAATGTGATATGTGGTTTGTGTGGGGTATGCTTTGAGGGGACTCACTAAGCTTTCAACTTATCGTTTGTGGATTTGTTTCAGGTACATCGGAGCCCAAGGAAAAAGGAAAGGCGTGATGATGCGGTGTGCACTCTATCTCTCTTTTTCGATATGGTTTGGGGGACACTCTGATGTTTTGAAAATAATAAAGTTTTAATGTTGGTGGTTTTGAAAACAATTATTGGGATCTTCATGTTTTATGAAATATGGTTGACTAATTAAAAATGAAAAATTTCTTTGTAAAATTTGGGTCGTTACAAGTTGGTATCAGAGCCTTGGTTTGAGGGATTCAGGCATACTCTCGGGTGTGTCAGGACTCAAACTAAGGAAATGGTAAAAAATTTTTCCAAAAATGACATAAAAAGCTTTTGAAAGAAGGAAAAGATGAGAGTGCAATGTGCATGATCAGCCGAGCCAAGTAAGAAGATCCCCAATATGCTAGTCATGCTATTCTGATATTTGAACTTGGATGATCGTATGGAATTTGCTATGTGTATGCTTTTAAAATTATATACGGTTAGGAGCTTATAGCCTTAGAATGATCGATTTGGCCTTATTTCCTGTTCCTTGTCTGGTTGTGGTCCTAGGGTAGAATCTTTTATTCGAAAGTCTATTTGATCCTCTTCTGTGTATAATTTGCATGCATAAAGGCAACCTGTTATGATTGGTCTGTTTGATGTGGGTAGAGAAAATATTAGAACAGTCTAGGATTTGGGCTATGTGGTGGTTGGTAGTATACGGTTTATTTGGGACGAATTGGAGTTATCGGGTCGAGTCTTGGGGAAAGGTACAGGTAGGTGTGGAAGGTAGTATTGGGCCCGTACTACTGGAAGCACAGGACCTGTACCCGAGCCAATGTTAGATCTGACGACTTCAAGGAGGACCTGTGTGGAGAAATCTGTTTTATGAAAATCCTGATCGCTATGATTTATGACATTCTAGTTCAGCATGGTAGTGACACGTTTCGGGACGGGAGGATCAGGATTGGGATCTGGATCCGGGAATGGATCGGGTGGCACTATAGACGGCATAGATGAGAGGCTGCGAGAGCTTATTGCAGTCGAGGTTACCAGGGGTATCCTTGACGCTAACACAGTCATTTTTGGGACGGTCAAGGAGGGCATAATGGAGATCATGGAGGAGAGACTCGGTTCATTCAGGACTGAGATTTTTGCGGGCCATTGGGGGACCGAACTCCCTCGTTCCGGGAGTTCAAGGCGTGTGGGGCGCTGAAGTTTTTCGGGGTCAGGGACCCCATTGTCAGCCGACGCTGGGTGGCGGATATCGAAAACCCCAGTGCACAAGCTCTTGCCCGAATGTGGCAAAGGTTGGGTTTGCTTCTTGCATGCTGAGAGACAGAGCCCGGGATTAGTGGGGCGAGGTTACTAGACAGGTGGGACCAGCCGGGGTGGTTGAGATGACATGGGCCGATTTTGTTCGGTGATATGACTTGGAGTTTGCACCACCCATTGAGGTGCAACGATTAGTGCGAGAGTTCCATGATTTGCAGCAAACCACTGAGACTGTGGCGGAGATCACCGCCAAGTTTCGGGAACGAGCTTTGTTGATTCCTCAATACGCTACCGATGAGGAAATGAGGTGGACCCGATATCATTCCATGCTGAGGGACGATATTTGGGAGTTTGTGAGCTTTACGGGGTGCAAGACCCTGAATGAAATAGTGGAGAAGGCCCAGGAACGGGAAATGGAGTTGGAATCCCGCACGAAGCGGAAGCCCGAGCAGGAGGCTAAGAAGCCTAAGACGTCAGACACTCCCAACAAGGGTCAGCAGGGTCGAAGCCAATGTGCCAAGTGTAGCCGGGTACACAATGGAGCTTGCCGTATCGCATGCTCGGGATGTGATGCATGTGGCCAGCAGGGCCATATGAGCTGGGACTTCCTCGTGAAGGGCTTAATCTGTTTTCACTGCAATCAGACCAGCCATAAGCGGGCCAACTGTTCGGAGTTGCAGGGAGGATGAGGAGCAGTGGCGGCGCCTATGCCCGCCACAATGAGGATTACCGATGGCCGCCTTGTTAAGGCGGATGCTCCAACAATAAAGAGTCGGGCATTTCAGCTGACTACCGAGGAGGCAGGAGCAGCGCCAGACGTTGTGGCTGGTATGTATTCATTCTTCTCTACTCTATGGATTTGTTTCGCTTATGTGTACTATATTCTTGTATAGGGACCTTTTTGGTCAATGGTATGTCTGCTCATGTCTTGTTTGATTCGGGTGCTACCCGATCGTTCGTATCTCTTGCGCTTAGCAAGAAGTTCTGGGACGCGTCGGGAAGTTTAGATTCCTTGCTCGAGGTGGAGATTGCAGATGACCGCACCATTAGTGCTGCGAGGGTGTATCAGGACTGTGTCCTGAATGTGCTTGGTAAGAGATTTCGTGTCGACCTAGTCCCGATACTATTGCGAGGGCTGAAAGTGATTATCGGAATGGACTGGTTGGGGGGCAATGGGGCCATGATTGACTGCGAGCATCAGTTGGTGAGGGTTCGAACCCCAAGTGGGGGAGAACTGGTGATACATGCTAATAGGGCATCGCAGGAGCCGACCCTCTGTTCGGCTGCGAGGGCTAGGAGGTTCCTGCAGCAGGGTTGTTCGGGATTTCTGGCATATATCTCGGATACAAGGGTAGAGATCACAAAGGATGTAGGCAGTGTGCCAGTTGTTCAGGGCTTTCGGGATGTTTTCCCCGAAGAGTTTCCAGGGTACCTCCGGAGAGGCAGGTGGAGTTTCGCATCGATTTGGTGTCGGGTGCCACTCTGATAGCAAAGGCACGATATCGGTTGGCACCACCCGAAATGCAAGAGTTATCTACACGGCTTCAGGAGCTGTTAGACCGAGGGTTCCTTCGACCGAGCAGTTCCCCGTGGGGAGCACCAATTCCTTTCGTGAAAAAGAAGGATGGATCCCACATGATGTGTATCGATTATAGGGAACTAAACAAGCTAACGGTGAAGAACCGTTATTCGTTTCCAAGGATCGATGGTTTGTTCAATCAGCTGCAGGGTGCGTCTTGGTTTTCCAAGATTGATCTTCGGTCGGGATAGCATCAGATGAGGATTCGGGATGAGGATATACTAAAGACGGCTTTCAGGACTCGGTATGGGCATTATGAGTTTGTAGTGATGCCGTTTGGGCTTACCAATGCCCCAGAAGCGTTCATGGACCTTATGAATAGGGTGTGTAGACCGATGCTGGATCGGTCGGTGATCGTTTTCATTGATGATATCCTGGTCTATTCTAAGACCAGGAAGCAGCACGAATAACACTTAAGGGAGGTGTTGGAGACCCTAAGGGCGGAGAAACTATATGCCAAGTTCTCCAAGTGTGATTTCTGGCTGCGAGAGGTACAATTCTTGGGGCATATCATCGACTAGGAGGGTATTTCGGTTGATCCAGCCAAGGTTGAGGCTATGATGCGGTGGGAAGTACCAAAGAATGCATCTGAGATTCGTATCTTCTTGGGTTTAGCGGGTTATTATCAGAGATTTATTCAGGACTTCTCCAAGATTGATGTGACATTGACACAACTAACCAAGAAGAATGTGACGTTTCGGTGGGGTACGGATCAACAGTTGGCTTTCGAGACATTGAGACGGAGATCGTGTGAAGCTCCGATCCTTGTAATACCTGAGGGGTTAGACGATCTGGTGGTGTACTGTGATGCATCGATTACAGGGTTAGGTACAGTACTGATGCAAAGAGGGCACGTGATAGCGTACGCCTCGTGACAGTTAAAGCCACATGAGGAGAATTACCCCACTCATGATCTGGAACTGGGGGCAGTGCTATTTGCCCTTAAGATTTGGAGGCATTACTTATATGGAGTGCGGTGTACCATTTACACCGACCACAAGAGTCTGAAGTATTTGATGGACCAACAGAACCTCAACATACGACAGAGAAGGTGGTTGGACATACTAAAAGACTATGATTGCGAGATTCTATACCACCCAGGGAAGGCCAACGTAGTGGCCGACACTTTGAGCCGTAAGACGGCAGGTTCCCCGATTGGGAGTGTATGTTTTAGGATAACGGTGATGTCCCCATTGTTGCATATGATCAAAGAGGCTCATGTTGAGGGGGTGAAGAAAGATAAGTGGAAGATAGAGAGGATCCGAGGACAGTGTCCTTTGTTTGTTAAGGATAGTCGAGGCCTATTGACGCAGTGTGGTCGGGTGTGGGTACCGACGACTGGGGGAGTGAGACAAAAGATATTGGAGGAAGCACATAAGTCCAGGTTCTCTATACATCCATGAGCTATGAAAATGTATAGGGACTTGAGGTTGAGTTATTGGTGGCCATGTATGAAGCGGGAAATTTCTTGGTTTGTAGAGCAATGCTTGACCTACAGGAAGGTTAAGGCCGAGCATTAGCGGCCTCATGGTAAGGTCCAGCCGCTACCCATTCCCATGTGGAAGTGGGAGGAGATCACGATTGACTTCATTACGAAGTTGCCAAGGACGGCAAGGGGTGTGGATGCCATATGGGTGATTGTGGATAGACTGACGAAGAGTGCCCATTTCATTCTGATATCTGAAAGTATATCCGCAGAAAAATTGGCAGATATTTACATGCGGGATGTGGTGGATAGACACGGGGTGCCTGTGTCGGTAGTGTCTGACCGTGATGTTCGGTTTACATCTAGGTTCTGGAAGAAATTTCACGAGGAGCTGGGCACTCAGCTACATTTTAGCACGACGTACGACCCTCAGACCGACGGTCGGAGTGAGAGAACGATCCAGACACTGGAGGATATGCTACGAGCATGCGTGTTGGATTTTGGAGGGAGTTGGGATACGTATCTTCCACTGTCAGAGTTTTCGTACAATAACAGTTACCATGCCAGTATCGACCGAGCTCCATTCGAGATGTTATATGGACGGAGGTGCCGGACCCCGACTTGTTGGGATGAGGTTGGACATTGGATCATGGGAAGCATTGAAGTAGTGCTCAAGACTACTAGGTTGATTCAGCAGGTGCGCGACCGGTTGCGGGTCGCACAGAGCCGTCATAAAAGCTATGTCGATCGACGACGATCAGATCTTGAGTTTCAGGTGGGGGATTTCGTGTTGCTGAAGGTGTCGCCCTGGAAAGGGATCATCAGGTTTCGGAAGAGGGGCAAGCTGGGGCCTCGGTATATAGGCCCGTTCAGGATCACAGCCTGGGTGGGCAAAGTGGCATATCGCTTGGATCTGCCATAGGAGGTTAGCTAGATTCACAACACATTCCATGTGTTGCAACTTCGGAAGTGTGTCACAGACGAGGCTGCGGTTGTCTCGTTGGGTGATATCCAGGTGGACGAGAGCTTGAACTTCATTGAGAAGCCCGTTGGCATTCTGTATAGGAAGACGAAGGTTCTTCGAATTAAGGAGGTAAGGATGGTGAAAGTGCAATGACAGCATCGAAAGGGTTCTGAGTGGACTTGGGAACCGGAAGAGGAGATGCGAGAGCATTACCCCGATTTGTTTGGGTCAGCATACTTCGAGGACAAAGTTTAGTTCAAGTGGGGGAGAATTGTAACACCTGGTTCAGGTGTTGGTTGGAAAGTTTCCAAATTGGGGAGGTTTTATGCATGGACTCGACGAGTTGGGAGAACAACTCGTCGAGTAGAGTCGAGACATTTTGGACGCGGGTCGAAACTGACTCGGCGAGTCGGAAGGCCCGACTCGGCGAGTCAGAGCTGTTTAGAGAAAACCCTAGTTTTGGGGTTTGCCCCCTCTATAAACATCATTATACGCCTTTGTAGCCTCCCTTAACGTCATAAGAGAGCGTTTACGGCCGCAAACACTTGGGTGTGTGAAGTAAGAGCCTTGGGAGCTTAAACCTTGGGACTGTGGAAGAAATTCCAAGCTTGAAGAAGAAGTATCAAGGGGAAAGCACTAGATCTAACATCTAGTTCGTCTTGGGCATTGAATTGAGGTATGAATCCGTTATCTTAAGCCTAGATTCTATTTGAGAGTTATGACCAACTTTGAGGAAGTGGAAGCAAGCTTAGATCTGGACCTATCACAAGGATATGGTTCTAGATCTGGACCTTCATAGGCCCCAAATATCATAAAGTTGCACCTTTTATTAAGCTCATTCCCTCTCCATGCATGAAAACCTTGTTGAATGTTAGTTTTGGTTATTATGGCCATGTGAGGCCTTGCATGCACGTAAAGTTTGTAACTTTACGTGTTATCCACACTACTAGAGTATAGATCTGAAGTTTGGGACCTTGAGTCCCAATGGAAGAGGCCGTAAACATAATGGACTAATAGGGACTCGGCGAGTCGTGCAAGACTCTCGGCGAGTCGAGAGGGTTTCCTCCTTCACGACCAAAGGTTTATGGCCAAGGGTTCACGGTCAAGGGTGTTCGATTGGGAGTTTATGGCCATAAACATCAAGGAACTCGACGAGTCTCTTGGATGACTCGGTGATTCGATGAGTTAAGCAAGGAACCTGATGAGTGGCTGATTGCACTCGTCGAGTCAAGGTCAATATGGACTGTTGACCTTGACTACAGACCTAGACTTTGACCAGGTTTGACTCAGAGGAGCCTTAGGGGCTGACTTGTGATTATTTACTTGTTGGTTATAGGCAGTTTGGGAGGAGCAACGTCGGACATACCTGAATTCAGTTGCCGGTTCAGCTTTGTGAGGTGAGTTTTCTCACCATACCAATGGGTCTAAGGCACCAAGGCCGGCCCATTTTGTGATAGTTGGTTTAGTTGTTATGTAGAGGTGTGATATGTATTTGTGCATGATATGTGGTAGAGATAGCCTTTGTAGCTAACGGTAGAGATAGACTTATGGCTAATGGTAGAGATGGCCTTATGGCTAATGGTAGAGACAACCTTTATGGCTGATGGTAGAGATAGCCTTTGTGGCTAACGGTAGAGATAACTTCATGGCTAATTGACATGTGATATGTGGTAGATGTAGCTTTATAGGTAATGTGATATGTGGTTTGTGTGGGGTATGCTCTGGGGGGACTCACTAAGCTTTCAACTTACCATTTGTGGATTTGTTTCAGGTACATCGGAGCCCAAGGGCAAAGGCAAGGCGTGATGATGCAGCATGCACTCTATCTCTCTTTTCCGATATGGTTTGGGGGACACTCTAATGTTTTGAAAATAATAAATTTGTAATGTTGGTGGTTTTGAAAACAATTATTAGGATCTTCATGTTTTATGAAATATGGTCGACTAATTAAAAATGAAAATTTTCTTTGTAAAATTTGGGTCGTTACAAATTTTGACTTTATTTTTTATATTATTATTTTTAACAGACCGAGACAGGAAAATCCGTTAAAAAATCATAACTTCTTCATCCGACGTTTGTTTTCGTCTATCTTTTTACTGTTGTACTACTATTGACGAGACCTTCGATTCTCGTTTAGGTTGCGTCGGCTAAAAATCACTCGATCTTTATTTCGAGTTTTTAGCTGTCTACTGCTATTCTGAAACTTAGAAAAATCATAACTTCCTCATACGAAGTCAGATTTTGACGTTCTGTTTATGAAAATTCTCGGTTTAACAAATAATACGACTTTCATTTAGATCACCAAGACTATAAAGTAGTTTATCAAACACTCACTTTTTACGTCATTCGGCGTCGTGCCGGTTTTGTCGCGGATCTTCGATTAGTCATAACTTCTTTGTTATAACTCGGATTTCAATGAGGTTTTCGCGTAAATGTTTCTAACGAGATTCTTTACAACTTTTAATAATAAAATTATACTTATTTTGAATTTTATATTTTCGTTAAATTTCAATATTTGACTTTTGTTCGGAATCTCACAAGACTTCCAAAACATTCTAAAAGATTCTAAACATAGTTTTACTTCATTTCTAGTAAAAAGTATCCGTTAGAACCCAATACTTATAATTATATAATATTTCATAATATTATTCACTTTTAAACTACAAATCACGATAACTGAACGTGTATGTTACAAATACCTCCTCCTTTTGAGGATCTCGCCCCCGAAATCATAACGATTTAAACAAATGGTGATATTATATCTTCATAACTAGTAGCATTTTTAGCTATTAGTTGCTTAATCCCTTAATGAAGGTTGTTATACTTTTATCGACTACCTCAACCATCTCCTTCTTCAATCTTCCGACTGAAGTTTCGTCGCTACACAAGACATGGTTCACTTCGCAGATTTATATTAATCGGACTCGATTATTTACAACCACTAAGGTCTGAACGAAAATCATCTTCTTAGTCATCAGCGAAACGAAGGTAAGGACATACTCGAACAATAACGGGATCAATTTCTAGCTTCTTGGTAACCTTGCGACTTTTCCCTGATCCAAGTGTGAGTCTTGTGCTTCCAGCAGTATAAGCCTCTACTACTATTCACACCTACTCATACTTGTCCCAAGTATTGCCTCGCAGTTTTCCAAGTCAACATTCAAAATCACAAAGCAACTTATCACACATGAATGTGTTCAAACAAATACATACAACAATTTCTCCTAGACTCAACTAGGGTTTTCGCGTTTCTATCAAACATATATTGGATTACCTATACTCGCCTTCTAGGATTATTCTTACGCATATGCTCAATCTAGCATATTCTAATACTTTTTCATAGGTCGATAGAAATTTTACTTCCAATTCTTCATATAAATTCTTTCTCGGGTAGTGTCTACTTTGCAAGACACACTATGCCAAAATTTACTCTAGTAGTGTGGAGACAAACGGTCTCTAACCATTTGCATCATCTTCTAATTCATGCAAGTCACCATGCACATTTGTTCATTTCATTATCCTTCCATGACATCGTCATTCCTGTATATGAGTAAGTCTTCTTCTCATGAGTGTATCTTTTAAGTCTACTTCATAGGAGTCTATCCTAGGAAGTCCGCATTCTAGCTGCATCTCGGCATGTTCTACTAGCTTCAACTTGATTCTCTGTCATTCCTAACTACAACATCTCTTCTCATACAATACTATGGGTGTATTCCTTCTTCAACTAAGCATTCTACCTTACTTAGACAAGTAAGTTACTTAGCCTTTTACCACTAAATGACTTAATTCACCATCCTAATCATGTATGTTAAAGTCGGCTTAACACACAACAGAACTTCCACAAGGATGTGATAGAAGTCAATCGTCACTCAGTATTATTAAATACTAATTCTGAACATCATGTATAGGCTTACTACTTGAACTACATACTACATCAAAATGTTTAGGCAAAGTCTTGGCCTATTGAGTCTGAAAACTTCATTAGCCTTTCCTTTGATCTTCATTTAATTCTTCTAAATCTTGTACAACATCAATTGATATATTGCTGAAGTATTGATCACCATCTTCGGTTCTTCTGACTCTATAACCAATCAATGCTTCAATCTGGACATCGGTGGAACAACTTCATCAGTTATGCCAAAACATTCATCTCGTCCGAATGTACTTCGAATACACAACATTCTTCCAACGGTGTTATTATTTCACTAAACATAGTTTGAATGTACAACACCACTTTATAGGTATTAATACACTATTTACGATATCACTTAATAAGTATTATTTTACGATATCCCTCGATCGTTTATCTTTAAAATTATCGGTGTCGACTATCATAAGTCTTTTTATCAATTTGAAAAGTTCCTTATCAGTTATAACACATAAATTTTAGAATCTGGAATACTTAAAATTTCTTCTTCCAGACCAAGGTCGGCAACATACCTTAAACTCTCTCAAGTAATAGCAATATAAGCAAGCAACCTCAGGCATGTTATATTCATTTATCATTTAGCACATATTAGAATATAAAACATATCTCCTCTAATATTCTAGTGCTTGTGTCCATTTAGGTATTCAACCTAAAATATACTAGATACACGTCGTATCATCATCCCTTAGCAATCTATGTTTAAGTAAATTCTCAAAATTCCTAGTTCACTTAAAATAATTCTTTGAAAATTTTGAAGTAACTTAATATTTTAGAATACTATAGTTTATCACTACCCAATACCCCACTTAAATATTTCCTATGGTTTGTATCCATATACTCCTAATGAATCTGTTCATATATTGAACTTCCAACGGTTTAAGTCTAAATACCAATCTGTGGTATTTAGTTCACTTAAACTATTGCTCTGATACCATGATTGAAAGACCCACACTTTCATATTTGGCAATTGTTACTCCAAAACGTGCTACTTGCATATTCATAAATAATATTTTACATTGATAACTTGTTTACATAAGACTGGATACAAACCGACTAAGTTTTAGTATATTATATAACTTCACAGGATACTATAATTTATACATACATGTGTACTAAATACAAAAGAAATAGTTTTTAACTATTCAAAATCTTCTAACAGTACATGACTATACTGGATGCTTATCACCTGCAATTGTTAAACATTGAGAGGGGTAAGCGGTGACGCTTAGTGAGTTCAATAATAGATACAATATAACATTATGCCACATATATACTTCAATATGGCATAAGCAAAGAGGAACAAGGAACAAAAAAGGCATATGTGAATCATGTGACAAACTTTCCATATCAATCAATGATTTGATTCAAAGATATACAATCAATGAGACATAACAATTTTCATACTTGATATACATCAATAAAGCTTCGGACCAAATGGCACAGAAGACATACACTTTCTGATTAAACATTTTGGTAGATTTCAGGCTTTCAGCCCTGTCTAACCTTCCAAAACATTCTAAACATAGTTTTACTTCATTTCTAGTAAAAACTATCCGTTAGAACTCAATACTCATAATTGTATAATATTTCATAATATTATTCACTTTTAAACTACAAAACACGATAACTGAATGTGTATGTTACAATAAAGTTGGAAACTTTATCCATCAAGACCTTGGGAAGGATAAGATCTGAGCTTTGGAGCTCTCGAGGAGGAAGATAACAGGTTAATTGTAACTCGTGGTTTTAAATTGTTTCCCATTTTAGGGTGGTGATTAGGGATTGGGTATTAGCAGGCTTGGGACCCTTGAAGAATTGAGATTTGGGCTCATTTGGAGGTGGATGATGTAATTTGGATGATCCGGGTATTCGGTTTGTGTTTTAGAGCCCAAGGGAATCGGTAAAGGCGTTGGTTTGGGCCTTTTATGAATTTTGGATTTGAGTTCGATTGGTTTTCAGGAAAAAGTAAGTTGATAGGAGTGTAGGTATTCTCGTTGCCTTTCCGTGGATATAAAGAACGTCGAAAACAGGTAAGGGATGTAAAAGTTATGACCATTTGAAGTTAGAAGGGTTTTGGACCAAACCGGGTACGCAGGGCGTACCAGGAGGGAACGCATGGCGTTCATGGGAAAAGTGGACGCGTACACTTTTGGGGAACGTTGTGCGTTTGTTGAGAACGTTGGGCGTTCGTAGACCAGAGGAAAACCCTAATTTAGGGTCTTGGACCCTATTTAAAGACCTTAACTCACCTCCAACCCTCATTTCCTTCAGGCTCCATCCTCTATAACCCTAAGAACGAAACCCTAGCCTCCATTTGAGTTATTCTTGAGCTTTATAGTGGTTTTAACGTGTTTTTGGTGCTTGAGGAGGAACAATGAGCTTCTTGAAGAGTCATTGATTGGCTTGGAGCTTTAGGATCCAAGCTTTATTTAGATAGATCTAGCCTCTGGAGGTGTAAAGTCTCAACCTCGATGGTTTTCTCCTATGGATCTACTTGGGTCTTGAGTTTTTATGTTCTTGTACCTTAAAGAATAAGAAACTTGGTAATCAAGCTTGGGTTGGATTTGAGCTTCTAGATCCAGATTCTTGATCACAATTGCAAGCTACTAAAGGTATAAAGCTCTCATCTTGTTGCTTCTACATCATAAGATCTAAGTGATGGGTTTTGAGCATAACAAACAATCCTATGTGTGCATGCAACCCTAAAAAATTCTAATATATGTTTTCTCTAATTAAACATACAACTTTGAACAATAAATCAAGAACCCTAATAACACTAGGCTATTTTCGAAATCACACTAATTAGGGTTAGGAATGTTTACCTTGATTGTTATTGTTGTAAATAACAATAAACACCTTCTTGAAAACTCTTAGAAGCAAGCGCCACACCTGTCACGCCTCTAATGGTTCACACCTAAACCCTAGCAACCAAGGGACTTGAAGAGAGAGGGGAGAAAAGATGAGAAATTTCGAAATTCCTCTAGGAAAGAAGGCTTGGACAAAATCAAACCCCATAGGGGTTTATATAGGTGATAAGGAAGGTATTAGATAGGCCAATTATCTCTAAGATAACCCCAATCCCTTAACTTCCTATCCAAGGCGTCAAAGGCACCCTTAAGGCCCAAGGAAACCCTAAAATCATTCTAGATTTCGTTCTCCCCATTTATGGGAGGTTCTAGAATTTCCCAATGCTCAACTATTGAACATTGTCACCTTTAGTCCTCCTACTTTTAATTAATCAAATTAATCCCAAAATTAATCCAATTAATTTCTGATTAATTATTAATTAAATAATATGATTTCCAATTAATATATTATTCTCAAAATATATTAATAAGTCATCTATTATGATTACTAATTAATTTATTAAACATATAATAAATTAATAAATCATTTTCTCTCTCTAAAAACTATCTTATTCAATTGTCGGGTTTGAGGGCAACCCAAAAAGACTGTGCTACTATCAATTCAAGTTTATACCAATTATAGTTATGGGCTTAGACACCTAATCCAACAGTCTCCCACTTGGATAAGTCTAATAACTGTAATTACCGGTATAACTTCTAAACTAATCAACAAACTGTAGCTTCCAAAAGCCATTGTCGAACTCTGACCCAGTCAGTTACGTGTCCTAAGATAAGTGATCAAATATTCCTCCGTTCTACAAGATATCGTACAGACATGAGACATGGATTATAATCAATCTCTCTGTCCAAAATTTGTTTCCCGATTTCTGATTTATGACGACTGTAAAAAGACTACCAATTGAACACATAAATTCAGTCCAGGCTTGGCCAAGCACTTTAGATGTCGACATCAAATCATCGAGGGGCCCACAAATATCGTTTTTCCTGTTAGGGCAAAAGGAACGGATAAACTTCGACTTGTATGCTTGCACTATTTACTCATCAAATCACACACAACAATACGTTTTATAACATCAAGTTACTGATGCGTTTACGTATTACCAATGCACAACTGACTTGAAAAAAACAACTCATATATCTTCGTTTCAATAATATAAGATATTATCGTTTCAAAATTACTCGTGATAAAATCCATGAAGTAATTCTCTGAGCGTGGGTTTGTCCAATACTCAAATCCCCATTTTCCAAGTACTCATGAACATTGCAGAAAAACTATTGCTATGTCTAATCTCCATAGACAATCTAAAATTATATTCATGATAGTCTTAATTCGCTACTTACTTTCATAAGTACGATCGACTGTGTGACATCCCCAATTTCACAGCCAGAAAAGACCGGTTTAATCTATGCTTTTAAAATAATTTCAGAGTAATCATTTGATTAAAAGTGTTGCGAAATTTGTTCCTAGAAAAACATGATAAATGTGTTATCAAATCATTTCCGAAGAAATGTATTTTATTCACTTAAACCATTGGGATGTCATTGTCAATACAAAAACATAAGCATAAACAAAACTTACATTCATTTACACTAGTGATCTACTTCTCTTTTAATCTTTCAGTGTAAAGCAACTTCGTATCGATACCTGTGATACAATTAAACTGAGTGGGTCAGGCTTGGGAGTTTGGTGAGCATATAGGGTTTTCACCCCACAATAAATAAATTTATTATGCTTAAACATCAAACAATCAACCCAATTACCCAATCCCCATTATCTTATTTATTTCTTAAGGATTTACCCTAAGAATCAACTATCACTCATTCCTAAGGATTCATCCTAAGGAATAGGCACGAAGTCCATCGCTGCCCAAGATTTATATTACAAGCACTAACAACGTCGATCCCCACATACTGATCCTATACAGTGATCTTACTAGATCTAGCCTAAAGGATCGATATGAACAACCAACTAACGAAATTGCTTCGGAAATTCCCTAGCAGCAAACGAGGATCAAAGAAGACACCAAATGAATGGAATAAGTTTAACCACGAACCTTTGTTCGTAAAAGAAAGAACCACAAGACAATTAAGTCAGGGGTAGTTATCAATGCCTAGGCTGTGGTCTGAATATCGTGAGGTATGTAACCCCCAGACGCACCCTATCCAACATCGAACTTCGCCTAGGCTGTGGTCTGAATATCGTGAGGTATATAACCCCAGACGCACCCTATCCGGCAATGGAAACGCTGACTAATGCCTAGGCTGTGGTCTGAATATCGTGAGGTATGTAACCCCCAGACTCACCCCTATCCGGCATCGAGAATGGAAACACTGACTAATGCCTAGGTTGTGGTCTGAATATCGTGAGGTATGTAACCCCCAGACTCACCCCTATCCGACATCGAGAATGGAAACACTGACTCATGAAGCTCGTCTGATCACTTCATAAAAGAAACAAAGACTCCAAAGCTCTTCAAAATAAAAGTATAGGGAAAATACTAATAAAGTACTCCCGTACGCTCCCGTACCCCGACACGTAATAGTGTCAAAAAGAAGAACCAACGGATGAACACATAGTTCAAAAACACCTAATGAACATATAGTTCAAGAACACCTTATGAACATATAGTTCAAACATACCTACCGATTACAAGTCTGCTAACATTCCACTTGACTATCTAAAATAGTCTGTGGCCGTTGTCTATACTCTGCTAGATGACTAGATCATCTTAAACATCGATACCTCTCATCACTCTTATTTCATCACACGTCATCTAATTCATCTACCCATGTTTTACCCAACATATTTGTAGATAAAAATACATATATAGTTTAAAACTTGTATAAAACATCTATTCAACAGTCACCTTAATTAAACAATTAATATAATTACACATAGCACGTATTTTAAAGAAAATACTTCATATATATGTGTAAGGTGAAAGTGACTATACACTCACTTGATTTAACGATAACCGGGCAGCACTTCGTTGCCTAAAATGATCGTTTCTAATAAAACCGGGAGTTTTATTGAGAAACCGGGCTCTGCAAGGGTCGGGCTTCAAAACCGAAAAAATAAATTTCCCTGGCTTCTCGGGCACTCCGGGACGTGTTCCGGGCGTTGGAAATGATCTCGGGGCATTGGGGGAAGTCAAAATAGCTAAAATATTGAAAAAGGGGTGAAAATGGGCAATTTCCCAAAATTACCCGGGAAAGCTCGCAACCTTCTATTTATAGGGCTGAGGTTCAGACCCGAAGCAACGAGAAGAAGACACGTATCGCAGCTGCGAGCTTCGGAAGCTGAAGGCGGTGCGAGGCTCGGACAGGTGTTGTCTTCGGATTGGTCCAGCTCCGGATGACTCACCTGCTTCGGATGACTCACCGAGCTCGGACACGGAGGTGCACATTTTGGGCGAGGGTGACGTGGCCGAAGCCACCTATGCGAAATTTCTCGATTTTTGTGCAAAAACTTCTAAAATCCATAACTTTCGCATAAGAGCTCCGTTTTTGACGTTCTTTATGTGCATGCGTAGGTAAAATTACGCTCTACAACTTTCGTTTAGACTTCGTTGGCTAATTTTGACTTTAATTTTTATATTATTATTTTTAACAAACCGGGACAGGAAATCCGTTAAAAATTTATAACTTCTTCATCCGACGTCCGTTTTCTTCTGTCTTTTTACCGTTGTACTACTATTTATGAGACCTTCGATTCTCGTTTAGGTGGTGCCGGCTAAAAATCACTCGATCTAAAATTCGAGTTTTTAGTTGTCTACTGCTAAGCTGAAACTTTGAAAAATCATAACTTCCTCATACGAAGTCAGATTTGGGCATTCTTTTTATACATACTCTCGGTTTAACGAACACTACGACTTTCGTTTAGATCACCAAGGCTAAAAAATAGTTTATCAAAAACTCACTTTTTACGACATTCGGCACCGTGTCGGTTTTGTCGCAAAACTTCGACAGGTCATAACTTCTTCGTTATAACTCGGATTTTGGTATTCTTTATATATCTGTAATCCTTGTCACGACCACTACAACTTTCTTAATAGATATCGACTTTATCTAATATTTATTTTTGACGTTCATTTTTTATTCTTAATTAATTAAACCCTAATAATTAAGCATAAAACACATAGTATTCACATAATTCCTTTTCATTTCTTCTAAATGAGTTACAAAGGTTAACCTAGACCATTATGTCAATATTAATGCCTAGCCTATAAACACGGGCGTTACTGACTGTGGATGTTTAAGTCTTATTATTTAATCACCATATTAATTAGACTTTATTCATTGTATAATATTTCGAGTAATCAACTAAATACTTGAATTAAACGTCAGTCATGTCATGTTATAAACATGCATACTATATCTCTCTATGGTCCTTCCTTTATGAACAGATCGATTGGAAACTATTCTAATGATGCTCATTTCACAATTTCAAATTCTTGTTACTACTAAATGTGTTAGAATTACAACTTTATATGCGTTGTCGTTCTGTGATGTTGAAGCTTCAAAGTCACAGAGACTTAACCAACGATATTACAGAATGTACCATTGGAACTTTGTTACAAACATTTCCAAAGTAAAGAAGTTTCAAATTCAATGCACACTCCTTGAACACCTTCATTGCATTAATGTTTCTAACTCACATGTAGATTTTATTATCAACTTCCACTACGGATTTTTCCATATTCCCATATGACCATCAGTTCTAATCAAGAGTCACCTCCACTCAGAATATTTCAATATGGTACTTTCAACCAATACCATACTTCTAACTGTCTCCAGGAAACCAATCCTTTTAGTATTACCTCATAGTGTTCTTGACAGTTGTTTAACAACTTTAGTCACATCAAGTTCTAGCCCTTTTCCCCTTCTCAATGCCCAAGGCATTTGGAAAAATCAGAACATGTGAATATTATAGCACATGTAATCGGTCCTATATTCAAAGCATATAGGACTTGATCCATAAAGACCCGATATCTGATCAGTCTCTTGCTATGATATTTCCATATATCGAATTTCCTATGTTGAACCATTTCAACACGACATTCATATATGTCCAAGACTAAGTTCCATTAAAATCTCTCAATCTAAACTTTTAGATTTGAAATGAAGTATGAGTGCCCTCTCCCTTAAATCTTTCTATAGCGAAACAATTCCCAAACTTTGCAATTTGCAAATTTGGAATCTTTGTTTCCTAGGATTAGTATTGCCAATTGCAACACTTAGCATAACAATTATGCTCCCACTAGCTTTGACATGTATCTAGAAATCAACTGGACTTCTAGAAATCAATATTTTTTGACTTTCTTACTAAAGTGCAGATTTCTGTTCGTAATGCTTCGATAAGTCTTCATCTAGACTTCTTAAGCTTATACACCTTCATTAGCATATGTGTCCTTAAACCCTTTCAGAACTTATAGCTATAAGTCCTGAACGTTCAAACTATTTCTTGCCAATTCGAACTATGAAAAGGGATGGCGTAATCATATTGTGAATTTGAGAATGCAATTATCACAACCACTAATCATAATGATATTTATCAAATCTTTAAAATCTACTAGCTAAAGTGTTTCCTCATAATCATTCTCATGAATTAGAGCGAAACCTTTTTCCGCCTAGATTTTATAGTGTACGTGTTCCCATCCATGTGTATCTATCACTTGCAACCTACAATCATAAGACAAGGTTTATGAAAAATTCAAATTTATCATTCATGGACTGAACTTGCTTTTTCTTATTTTCATGCCCTCTGGTAGCACAAGGGCCTACCAGTGCTTCCATGTTGTTAAGCACCTCACTGCCATTGACCAATGTACCATCACTAACCAACGTGCTCTGCCTTTTGCAGTTAAATGAGAGCCATAGAACTCATAAGCATTGCTAACTCAACATGAAGGTGCACAAAAACAAGAATGTGTCAAATTAACATGATAGGTTATCAACCGTAGGTCATGTGCTAGTGATAACTAAAAGTTTATTCTTGGTTAACTCCTGAAACTCTTCAAGATCATTAAGAATCCCACTGAATTCTTGACATATAAGTTTTTCTCTCAAGGAATATTCCTTGACGAGCAAAAACACATATTCAAAAGTCAAAGTGGATTCTCAACAAGAAAAACACTTCACGAATTTGGTCTTAGCTTATCCTTTGTTTTAGCCAAAACATCACAACTTCCAATTCCAATGTGCTAGAGTAAGAAAACATTATTACTCCACATTTTATGAGGTGTCATAAACCTACTTAGTATGAAATAATTTGGCAAAATACGACTCGAAGTAACTAGAGTATGACTCTAAAACTTGATTGGAAACGAAGTATGACACATATCTCGATTGAACTATTTCAACAATATATGATTCCTCTTCTTAGTCAAATAATTGCACTAAGATGTTCTTTGAGGATCAATCGTGATATAGTTCCAAAACCATTAAGACGATCATAAAACATCATACTAAAGTAATTTCCTCTCCTTTCAGATTGGAGAAACTTTTATCTTTCTGCCTAATAGATTCTTCTTATTCGTTCTGCCACTCTTTGAATCTTCTTCAAAGTATCAGAATTATGCTTAATCTTATAAACACAACCATATTTACTGAAAGCATCAGTAAATCATGACAAATAAAGTTATCATCCTTTGTGGCGGATCTGAATAGTCCACATCAATGTGTACTAGATCTTTCAGTCCTTCAATTGACTCACATAAACATGTGATCAACGAATTAGTCCTAATCTCACAACGATCAAGATTCTCATACATCACACTATTCAAATTGCATGACTCCAAGTTTCTATCCAATTGAAACTTGGGTGATGAGAATTCTTTTTCACTTCGTCAATTATGACATTACCACAAATGATATAACTAAAAATCAAATCCATATTTAACATTGCTAATAATAGAAATATAACCACCAAAAATTCACTTTTACTGATGATAAGCGGAAAAATTTGTCCTTACAATGAAAATATATGAAAACTATGTTTGTAGATATTTCCTAAGCAATATATTAATCTATTATAACTCCTAAACGACAACTTCGAAAATCTGATCATCGAACCATGTGACCAAAATCCATCTCTCACGATCAGATTCAGTTTACTCTTCTTAAGCTTCCTTCTTTCTCTTAGATCCTGCAAAACATCAAAATGTGAATATCACATCATGTATTAAGAATCTATGAATAGGAACTTAATAATGGAGTTAGATAGTGGATGTACCTGAAGTAGAGTCACACGACTTGAATTTACTATCTTTAAGATCTTTCAAGTAGTTTGGGCACCTTCGCATCTAATGCCCCTTCAATTGGCAATAGAAACATATGGACCTTTCAGGAATAGCACATGTGACTATCTCAAAACTAGCCTTTCTCTTTACCATATGGTCAAATGGTTTGACCTTGGCCGATCCCTTTCCATTGGGAAAAGAAACCTTTTCTGGACTACCAATGTTGCCATTGTCAATGTCCATGGAAATTTTGGACACATATCCTTCAAACATATTTGCTTGACTTGTGCTCTTAAGCATTTCTAGTTCAACAACAATCAACATATATGTTTGATCAATTAGGGTCACGTTGTGGTACCTCATATAGTAATCTTTAATGAACTGACTTTATGACTCAGGAAGCGAAAGTAGAACCAAGTCAATGGCTAGCTCCCCTAGGAAAACGACACCTAGCATCCCCAATTTGTCAATGTACGATTTCATTTTCAGAACATGCGCACACACAGACTTTCCATATTGATGTTTACATGCCAACATGGCTTGAGTGACTTCGTATTTTTCATCTTGAAGGAAACATGACTTGGGGAGAGTCACTGGAGGAGGTGGAGGAAGAGTTGGAGAATCATGATTTCTAGTTCCACCATTGCTTGAAGAAGGGAACATTCTTTCACCTTGATCAACATGTGGAAGATCAACTTCAGATAGGGGAAAAACATTTTCAGAAGGACGAAGAAGACCATTGTTGTCTGAAATTGACATCTATAATAGGAGAAAAGAGAATTCAAGTTAGTTGATTTTAATCCTTAATTATTAACACATAATTTAAATTAAGGCTAGAATCCATATTTTCGATTCGAACTTTGAAGAGGGACGCCGTAATAAAATTCGAATCTATTTTAGGTAGGTAAATCATTTGCCAATTTCAATCTCATGAAACTCCTAGATCATTTGAGATTCATTGAATCTATTCCATGGAATGATTAATCTCGATTATGCTCTCACTTTGTGAATGGGATGCCGATGATCACATACGAGAGTTGAATAACCATGCAAATTTGCTTGGTACTCTCGATGTCATTTATCATCTGATTTTAATGTGCTGGTTAACCACACACGCTCCATTAATCAATGATAATTTACGAGACACCCATTGCCACTCCTTATTAGTCCATATTAGTGTGCCGGTTAACCACACATGCTCCACTAACGACCAATAAGGTGTAATGTGCAATTTCATTGATTAGCATCAAATTCACATTTTTCCTAAAGTAACTAAGAGTGAGATTTTAGAAAATAGTTTAGTTACTTTTCATCATTATACTTTTAATGAGGTTATGTCCTATCAAACCCGTTCGGCTAACTACCCTCCACCAATCAAGTAAGCGGTGGGTGAGAGTGGACACCCATTCAACTACCATTTTATAGACAGTTTCCTTATACCCCTCTTATAGATTGGCTTCGTGAATGAAACGTACTAGCGGTCTGACTGACTTAGTTTTATACATATAATATATATTAAACTTTAATCATATACATAGTATAAAGGTGTATTTTAAAATATTTTAAAATAACAAGGGATTAATCCTTTAATAAATTAAACTTTTAATTTTAATTAAAGTTAAACCAATTTATGAAATTATTAATTATTTTTTAATTAATCTCTTAATTAAATTAATAATAAAACCCATAAGGATGTATTTTAAACTTTTCAAAATACATGGGTGTTTAATTCTTAAGTTTCGAAATTAAACAATTTAATTTAAGTTTAATATTAAAATCAAAATGATTTAATAATTATCTATTAATTAAACATTTAATTAATTTATTAACCAAATTGAGGATTATCCAATTAAATTAATCAAAATAATTTAACCTAATCCACTCCCCCTAATATTTTCGAAAATATGGGAGGGTTAAAACAAATCTTACAATTATCTAATTAATCAAATAAGGAGATAATTCCCAAAAATAAGAAGATCCGTACCATAAACCCAAATTTTCAAAAAAGGCATATGTTGGGAAGGAAGGCAAGGATTTAAAATCCTTACCATATTTCAAAATATAGAGGGTTAAGGAAACCCAAAAAAATTTCGAAACTTGTAGGGCAAGGGAAAGGGTTAAAACCATTTCCAAAATTTCGAAACCAAGGGTTAGGAAACCCTAATTTCGAAAAACCCTAAGTCCAAAAGGGTTTAATTGTCATAAACCCTAATTGATCAAATTCAAATAATTGCAATCAAATTCAATAGAAAACAATCCAATGCTCTGATACCACTGATGAGTTTTGAGCATAACAAATAATCCTATGTGTGCATGCAACCCTAAAAAATTCTAATCTGTGTTTACTCTAATTGAACATACAACTTTGAACAATAAATCAAGAACCCTAATAACACTAGGCTATTTTCGAAATCACACTAATTAGGTTTACGAATTTTTACCTTAATTGTTATTGTTGCAAATAACAATAAACACCTTCTTGAAAACTCCTGGAAGCAAGCGCCACAAGTGTCGCGCGTCTAATGGTTCACACCCACACCCTAGAAACCAAGGGACTTGAAGAGAGAGAGAGAGAGAGAGAGCGAGAGAGAGGAGAAGAGATGAGAAATTTTGAAATTCCTCTAGGAAAGAAGGATTGGACGAAATCAAACCCGATAGGGGTTTATATTGGTGATAAGGAAGGTATTAGATAAGCCAGTTATCTCCAAGATAACCCTAATCCCTTAACTTCCTCTCCAAGGCATTAAAGCCACCCTTAAGGCCCAAGGAAACCCAAAAATCATTCTAGATTTCGTTCTCCCCATTTATGGGAGGTTCTAGAATTTCCCAATGCTCAACTATTGAACATTGTCAACCTTTAGGCCTCCTACTTTTAATTAATCCAATTAATCCCAAAATTAATCCAATTAATTTCTGATTAATTATTAATTGAATAATATGATTTCCAATTAATATATTATTCTCATAATATATTAATAAATCATCTATTATGATTTCTAATTGATTTATTAACCATATAATAAATTAATAAATCATTTTCTCTCTCTAAAAGCTATCCTATTCAATTGCCAGGTTTGAGGGCAACCCAAAAGGACTGTGCTACTATCAACTCAAGTTTATACCAATTATAGTTCTGGGCTTAGACACCTAATCCAACACTAAGTTAGGGCTTGAATTATGCATGTTATGGTCTTTTGAGAGCTCTTTGTGAGTTTGAGTCACTCTAAGAGCCTAGGATTGTAGATCTTGTCTTTTTTGAGTTGGATTTGACATAAAGTTGGAGTCTTGATGCATTAAGTTCTCCCATGCTTGATTTATTGGCCAATTGGTGAAGTTTGAGTGATTGAAATCATGATTGGACCTTTTTGAGCCACGCAAATGCTTAAAGCCTTCGACTTTATGGATTAAGTCATTGACGTTATGCCATTTTGAATTTTGGACGTCATGGCTTAAGGGATTAAAACGATTGGAATGAGTTTCGGGTGACTGTTTAGTACGTCGTGCGTACCTTGCTTGTACGTTGTGCGTACTTAGGTTGCGACCCGTCTTTTGGACGTGTGACGTACGTCGTGCGTACGAGCCCAATACGCCATGCGTATGTCTGGCCAGTTGACATTTTGGAAATTTTGGACTTGGACTCTCGGAATGGCTTTCGGTTGGCCTGGATTGTTCCTTTGGGCTATGAATTAGTTGTTTTGGCTCTAGTTGGGCCTCATGACTTTGATTGGGCCTTAGGGCCTCGATTTGTGTTATTGGGCCATCAGTGGGCCTTGGGCCAAGTTTGGGTTGGGCCATTAACGAAAGGGTAAAATGGTATTTTACCCTAGGAGTCGGGACTTATGAGTTGAGACCACGGTTAAAGGATTGTGGTGTTTGGTTGTCAAATCAACAAATAATGGGATAAAATAATAACAATAAAATACAAGTCACTGCTACTACGTACACTAAAGATAGTATAGAGTAAGCAGGGCCGGTCCACAGGAATACGAGATTTCTTATTTAGCCATGTTCACACACATCATACAATCAATGTTAAAATGGGTGGTTTTGTATGACTTCAAATTGAACTTCATAAACAAACAAAATTAAGACTAAATTTAAAATCTGAAAAACATTTCCGATTCTGATTCCTATACATGTGTTATGTTGTAATATGTAATGTGACTATAATTCATGTTCAATATAGGTTGGTAGTTTAGATATTAATAAGCTCTATTATCCAAGTTAACAAAAGTGTTTCATTCAAAATATGTTGTTCAAACAAAACTTCATTTGGTTGATTCAATTCAAATAAGCTCTTGCATCAAATCACTAAGTGACATTAAGTTCTTGCAACAATTACCAACAATGTCCAACATTCCTCATAAGTTTGGGAATATAAACATCTAATCTTTGATTACACTAATTTTGATCTATTTACAACCAATCAAGTGCATATTACCAGCATCAAATCATAAAACATATACAAATTTCACAAATTGACTAACTAGATTGAGAAGAACCGTAATTCATTGATCAATTGAAAAGAGAACCAATCAAACATATATTTAAGACCAAATCAAAGATTACTAGATAATAAACATAAAATCAAGTGCAAATTACAATCTAACAACAAACACTTAAGAATCAGGAATCAGAAATGATAGAAAAGTTACCCACACATGGCTAAATCAAACTACAAATTCAACTAGTTTTGATATTCAAATCAACTTAAAAAATGCAAATTAAAGTGTTTCAAAAGTTCTAAGTAGTGATATGATATCCCAAAATTGCCCTCTTGAAGTCCCAAGTCGAAGTTATGTCTAAATGTGCCAGCAACCAAAGATAAATCGGAAGTTACAATTTCAAAATCAATCAGATCACGTTAAACGACCCATGTAACGTATGCCTTGCCATTACACGGCCTTGTAATGGTCCTTTAGTGCTAAATTACTTGAAAAACACGGTCGCGTAATGTATGCCTTGCCAAAGCGCGGGCCGTGTAACACAATACAAACTAGTCAATTTCTGATTTTTTTCATTTCTTCAATTTAGCTACGAAAATTCCGAAATTTCACCGAGAGCTTCCCTAGAACATCCTAAGCATGATCCAATCTTCAAATTACCCTAAAACATCCACACAATTTGGTGAAGTGTGGATAAATCCTCGATAATATCCCTAAATGCAAAATGCATGAAAATTACACTAAAAATGCAATGTAATGCTATAAATAAACATGAAATTAACCTACGAAGAGGTGAAATTTATGCACCTAACATATGGCATAATTATTAATTGGGATTTATTTGTTGTTAGTGTGGGATTTCCGGTTCGGCAGCCGAGTGATTATCTGATTTGCAACGGATCGAGGTGAGTCTGCTCATTGTGTTTTGCTGGTCGAATGCACCAATGTCGGCCCATGGTTTATTATGTTAGGATGCTAGCTGTCTGTGTGACTCTTGCATGTGTATGTATTGGTATGTATGTCGAATGGGGATCGATGTCGGGCAAGGCCCGATGACTGTATCGTATGCTGTTATCTTTATGATTATCGCATGTGTTGGTAGGATTATGTGTTTGTATGCTGGGTGGGGCCCATTATGTGAGTATGGACGGGGTCTGTATCTCATTGGGCGGGCCCATATCTCACTGGGCGGGGCCCGATATATGAGTGTGGGTGGGGCCCATATCTCAGTGGTCAGGGCCTGATATGCGAGTGTGGACGGGTCCCATTATGTTATTAGTTATGTATGGTATGAGGTATCTTGGGGAACTCACTAAGCTTTATGCTTACAGTTTTCAGTTTATGTTTCAGGTACTTCCGTTCTCAAATGGAAGAGCTCGGGATGGTTGCAGGGCACACACCACATGTTTCCGCATTCTGTGATTTACTTTGATTTGTTGATGTTTTGCTAAATCTTGAATTTATGGAAATGATATGTATTAATGATTTTTTAATCTAAAAATGAAAATTCTATGTCATTATTTTTGGGACGTTACATTAATCCATTAAGTTGTTGAGACCCAGTTCCCACAACATGGCATTTTAACTGCCACGACGTGGCGACTGGGGGATGCCCGAATATTTTGTCGCTTTTCTTTCACGACATGGAAAATGAGAGGCCATGACGTGGCACCTTGCTGAAGTGGATTCTAACCATTGACTGTTGACTTTTGGTCAAATTTGGTGAGGGTTTGAGTTATAGTTTGAGATTTAGCTTGTGATTGGTTTAGGAGGTTCGTGTAGTTGATTCTGCGGGAATTTGAGTAGTGGATTTCAACTCTTCGTTCAGGTGAGTCTCCTCACTATACTTGCATGTGTGTAACACCCAATTCCAAGTAAGCACCATTTTTGAATATATGATTAAATTCTTAAGGTTTAATCATGGTCAGGACGTGAGCACTTAGGTGTCACGACGTGACCCCAATTGGAAGGATCGTGCATATCTTTGAGACTCATGACGTGAGCCCTTATGGGTCACGACGTGAGACATGGCTGCGAGGAAAACCCTAATTTTAGGGGATTTATTTCATATTTATAGGAAGTGAGGGATAGGGTTTGCCCATCTTCATCCTTCACCACCTTTTAATACTCCCCCTTGAAACCTTAACACCTCATAGTAGATT
This sequence comes from Lactuca virosa, assembly GCF_052849685.1. NCBI lineage: Eukaryota > Viridiplantae > Streptophyta > Magnoliopsida > Asterales > Asteraceae > Lactuca > Lactuca virosa. The sequence goes on from NC_136433.1 coordinate 30,644,168, forward strand.
TTGAGCTCCTTTGTGGTGATTTTAGCAAAGAATAAGAAGAGGAAGAGCATCTAGGACACCATCTCAACATTCAAGCCTCACCATCATTCACCCTTATGAGTTTCCAAGTTCAATCATTTATGAGTTAATATGATTATATCTTGGGTTATCATACATTATCTATCATGTCTAGGTTGATATAGTGTTTGGGGTCCATAAAGTTGCCAACTGTGACATCCCCAATTTCACGACCAGAAAAGACAGATTTGTTTATGATGAGTTTTGAGTATGCAAACAATCCTATGTGTGCACCTAATCCAACAGTTTATTGTTGGAATTTGCTTCGATCATTTTTGAGAGATCATCAGCTCCTTTTGCTCCAAATGAATCTTCCTATTTCTGTAACTCTTATATTGTCAGAATTGAAGAATAATATGTGAATTCGGAGGGAACACAATGCCGTCTTGGGGGGGGGGGGGCTTCTAATTTGCATTTGGTAAAAAAAAAACTTAAATGAAAAAATGGCATTTGTTTGAGTTATGTGGCCCACAAACAACTGGCTTACCCTATCGTTTCTTCAAAAATGGTGCTTTAAACATTTGACATTGGACTTTATTCTCCTTAAGTGAAAAAAAAACTTTAGTGACTTTTTAAAACAAAAGTGACAAGTTTGTTGGGATAATATTATATTCTCGCTAACTCCAGGGCATGTTGTTAGCCCATTGGGACTACTGATAGTCCCCAGGGTTGCTGATGACCTACATGGCTTGTTGTTAGACCATTAGGACTGCTGATAGTCCCTAATGTCGTTGATAACATATAGGGCGTGTTGTTAGTCCACTGGGTGTGCTATTAGCCTATTGGGGTTGTTGATAATTATCAGGGTTGCTGATAACCCATAACTATTTAATTATGTTGTGTGGTATGTGATATCTTAAGGAACTCACTAAGATTTGTGCTTACAGTTGTGGATTAAATGTTTTTCATGTACTTATCGGTTGCGAAGGTGGGACTGTACACACACATCAACAGTTTTATGATTCGATATTCAACATTGTCTTCCTTATAACTCTGATTTTTGAATAATGGTTTATGAATAGTTGGTTTGAATTGAATGTAACTTTTATAATGAAGGGTGTTTATTTTTTTTTAAATGAAAATTTTACTCTGTAATTTGGGACGTTACAAGTTGGTATCAAAGCCCTGGTTTAAGGGATTTGGATGAACACTCGTGGGATTCTAAACTCATACTATGGATCTGAGAGTTTTACTAAGAATTTTTGGAAATGATTCATTTCTAGAGAAGAAAAGAAAAGATGTGATGTGTACAGTCATCCGGATCTCGAGAAAGTGATCTCCCAAAATACTCATGCTTGCTTTATATGAAGTATTTGAGTTGTTGTTATATATGTAATAGTATGATGTGCATGTTATAAGTTAGACTAAGGATCTACTCAGTATTGTATGCTAAAATGTTTGCTTAGGAGACATGCCTTTTGTTTTTGACATTTGAGCTGTTAGAGATGCCTGATAGTGTGTAGGCTAAGGATCCTCATGAATTGCATGTTAGAATTGACTGATCCTTATGATGCCTTATTACATGTTGTCTTTTCTGCTCGAATGTTACGCACTTTGTGCTATGTGAGACCTATATTGATGTTAGTTAAGTATCAAGCGAACACGTTATATTTCACGTCCCAAAGATTAAATAGTTTTAGAATGTTTGACTTGGCCCTATGTGCAACTCTTGTTTGATTCCAACCGTTGTAGTACAAGATATGTCAGTCGAAGGACTATTTAATCCTTATTGCATGTAATTATATTCGTAAGATTGTTAGTTGGCATTGGTAGAAGTTTATTTTGTAATTGATAATATGGTGGGTGAGTATTCCTAGTGACCTTGGAAGAGTGTTAGAGTGTGTTAGTGTGAGCACCTACATACGAGGAAATCTAAGGTGGGAATATAGGAAGTTTGTGGTGGCTTTTCTAAGCATATGGGTGTGTTGGTACACCTAGCGGTGGTAAAATTTCTAGTAACTTGAGAAAAGTGTTGAAGTATTCTAGTGCGCGCATATGTGAGAGAATAATCCTAGAGGGAGAGTCTAGGAAGACGGTGGTGTGTGCATATGAGAGCATAGGTACCTGAAATTTATATTGGTCTTGTGTAGTGACTTAGGAACTTTGAGAAAATTCTTGGGACACATACGGATAGGTATGGAAGGTAGTATGAGCCCATACTACTAGAAGCACAGGATCCGTACAGGGATCAGGAAGGGTCAAAAATGTTTCTAAGGCTGGATGGAGTGGGAGCGGGAAAGAGGGTGAGGGAAGCTTCCCTCACTCTTGAACACCACTCCTTGGGTGAGGGAAACATCCTGCGGGAAAGAGGTGGGGGGAGGGAGTGCCGCAATTTCTCTCTTCATGCTATTGGACAATTTTTTTTCTTTTTTCTCTTTATCCTTTTTAATATTTATAAAATTATATACCTATCAAAAAAAATATAAAATATATATTAAAATTCATGGTTTTTAATTCCCTACAAAATGAGTATAATATATGTATGAAATATATTTTTAAAAAAATATAAAAAAATAGTGAGGGAAGCTTCCCACCCATTCCTTGGGTTTTAGGTGAGGGAAAGAAAAGTGAGGGAAAGAGTGGTGTGGCCCACAAAAAGTGAGGGAAACATCCCTCCCACACCCTCCGGTCTAAGGAGCTGGTGGAGGGTAGGTAATGTGGTATAGCACTAGCGTTAATTGAAGTCGTCTCCATCGCTATTGGCCTATCGACTATGATTGTTCAGGATGGGACTAGAAATTATTTAGGGCTTTAGTGTCCATATCAGTTTGGGTCTGAATGGTGTAGACCTATGTGAGTTAGTTGATTCAAAGGTCTCGAGGGCCTTGCTCGAAGTAGTGTCAGTCTGAGTCGCGGGACGCAATAAGGAAGACATTGTGATGATCGAATCAAGGATTAAATCCTAAGGCTGAGTGGTCAACTGATGCATATGGATGTTATTTTCTATATTGGAGTTGTGTTTTTACTGTCTCCCGTGATCGAGGGAGGAGAGATCGGACATGTGTCAGTCGATAGTTAAATAAGGAGATGATGTTCTCCTCACCGGTACTGATGTAAGAAGGTGAAGTCTAGTTCGCAGTAAATTATCTCTGTTTCATAGAGAGGGAAGCTTCAAGACTTGATTGTTCTTGTGGTTTTATGGCAAGGTGAAGGCCATGTCGCAAGTGAAGTATGTGATGCAGTTTCGAGAAGATCGGGTGTGTCCGAGGAGGCATCGAGATGTTCCGGTTTAGGTAGGAGAGTTCCATAGATATGTTGAATTTTTCGGAGCTGCTATATGGGTATATGTAAAGGATTTATGAAGTATCGGGAGAGGATGAGTTCGTGGATCAACTCTCCAAATGCAATGTTTTTTGTGCATAAGTTCATATTGTAAGGTACCTGATGCGACATGGACCTCCGGCGGCGCTTCTGGTCTTCTACTGCGGCGGAGATCTGGATATCACAGTGCAAACTCGTAAGAGCCGTCCCAGGAACTGTGCCCCGGGAGCGGACTTCGACGATCAAGTTAGATCAGCTAAAAGATCTGAGATGGTTCTCCATAGCTGGAGGGAACCATCTTGGTGCTAGTGGTGGTGTATGGTGGCTGACGGCGGCGGGTGGCGGCTGAGCCACCCGGCCGGAGGGTAATATGGTGGCTGAGCCATGGGGGAAGTCTAGTGGTGGCTGAACCACTTGGGAGAGAGTCCAGGGAAAGGTCCCCCTCCATGGAGGAGGTACTGTTCATTATATAGGGGGCAATTAGGTCAAGGGGAATTAGGTCAGGCCTTGGCCAGCCCAATTCAGGCCCAACTAGCAAGGAGCTGGGCAAGGCCGCCCGGAGGCGCCGGGCGGGGTTGGCGGGCGCGCCCCAGGCAGGGCTGGTGGGCGCGCACCAGGAAAGGATGGCAAGGGAGAGCCAGGCCGGGCTGGCGGGAGAGTCCCCAACAAGGCTGGCAAGGGAGTCCCCAGCAAGGGCTAGCAAGGGAACGCCAGGCAGGGCTGGCAGGTGCGCGCCAGGCCAGGCTGGCGCGCTAGAGCAGTCTAGGCCATGCCAGTGGACCATATCTCATCAAGTCCCCCCAGTCTGGTGTTATTGGTACGCGGCCAATGACATCGGACTGGAATAAGTCGTATAAACCAACATGAGAGTCCCCAGCGAGGCTGGCAAGTGAGTCCCCGGCAAGGTTGGCAGGAGCGCGCCAGGCCAGGCTGGCGCGCTAGAGCAGTCTGGGCCATGCTAATGGACCATATATCATCAAGTCCCCCCAGTATGATGTTATTGGTACGCGGCCAATGACATCGGACTGGAACTAGTCATATAAACTGTTCGTCGCCAAGTCCCCCTAGTCTGATGCGGTTGGGTTGCTGACAATCGGATCAGACTAGATAAAGCACCAAAGCATTAAATAATAAAGAGAAATGACCGAACCTCGCCCACGAGAGCCGTGGGGTTGTGCGATGAGCCAAACACTGCTTGAGCTGACTTGATACTCCTTCATTGAGAGGAGTGTGAGCCGATCGGTGCGATGCGAACCGAGGCTATTAAAGAGTGTTACAAGAAACTGATGTCGATGGAATGTCGGGCCGGGGTAGCTAAAAACTGTAAGCTTGCCCTTCAGTCCCTAAGACTGTTATGCGGCACAGATGTTGGTAGTCATGCGCATATGGAATGTCACTGATATCTGTCTACATAGTCTGCATTAATAACCGCCTTGAAGGTATTTCTTGCTTGGGCTACACCTAGTTGGATTCCCCCCAGTCTGATGTGGGTAGCGCAGGTAGCCGTGTCAGACTATGTTGTCGAACCAATAAACCGTAAGGTTGTTGACCATAATATAAGTGGCAGAGATTCCGAGAGCTGGGCGATTGCTAGCGAGGGTCACGTAGTAAGACTATTGCCGATAGCCAGACAATAGAATTGTTGAGGGATAGGCAGTGAGGCTATAGGTTGGGGTTGCATAGCAAGACCGTTTCGAGAGCCAGGAAACAGAGATGTTGTGGGGTACGCGGCTAGGCTACAGGTTGGGTTACGCAGCAAGACCGTTTCCGAGAGCCAGGAAACAGAGATGTTGTGGGGTCGTAGGTAGCAGGGCCGCTGTCGGGATGACCTTCTTGCTGGAGAGTATCCTCACTATAGCAGGTTGTAATGTGGATAACACTTCATCGATCGTCCGAGCACAAGAGAACCATGATGACTGTGAGAGAGGAAGCACCAAGATCATGGTGTGGAAGAAGCTTGTGATGCGCGACTTAGGGGAATAGCTTGGGCTTAGCAGCCAATGATCATGGAGGTGTCATGCGGGAAAGCCTCGCGTGTAACAGATTGGGTTTGGCTGCTAACGATCGTATATAGATCGCGCGAGAGAGCGTCGTGTGGAATGGATCGGGCTTGGCTGCCAGCGATCGTAGATAAATCACGCGGAAGAGCGTCGCGTGGAATGGATCGGGCTTGGCTGCCAGCGATCGTAGATAAATCATGCGGAAGAGCGTCGCGTGGAATGGTCGGAGCAAGTTGCTATAATGAAGTCGGGCTGAGAAGTCAGACGACACGAGGCGAGGGTACTGAACCTCGTATGCGGAGCGTGCCGCTATAATGGAGTCGGGCTGAGAAGCCAGGCGACTCGAGGCGAGGGTACTGAACCTCGCATGCGGAGCGTGCCGCTAAAATGGAGTCGAGCTGGGAAGCCAGGCGACTCGAGGCGAGGGTACTGAACCTCGCATGCGGAGCTTGCCGCTGTAATGGAGTCGGGCTGGGAAGCCAGGCGACTCGAGGCGAGGGTACTGAACCTCGCATGCGGAGCTTGCGGCTCTGATGGAGTCGGGCTGGGAAGTCAGGCGACTTAAGGCGAGGGTACTGAACCTCGCATGATTGGGCGTAACACCCTACAATCTATGTGTCTAGCTCGTGTGACCAATCTGGGTTAAAGCGGAATGGTACTTGATGCTTTGCTGCCTCGCTAGTCATACCCAGGCAGGGCTGGCGGGCGCGCACCAGGAAAGGATGGCAAGGGAGAGCCAGGCCGGGCTGGCGGGAGAGTCCCCAGCAACGCTGGCAAGGGAGTCCCCAGCAAGGGCTAGCAAGGGAACGCCAGGCAGGGCTGGCAGGAGCGCGCCAGGCCAGGCTAGCGCACTAGAGCAGTCTAGGCCATGCCAGTGGACCATATCTCATCAGTACCCCATCAATAAAATGGTGTTATGGTCGAATGAACTAAGCTTAAGGCGATAATGTCGGGAAGAGTTCTGAGGTCTCCATTTGAGGTTCATGGTTTCATTATGATTGTTTGGTCATTATCCGAAGGAATCATCTTATGTTATGTTGCATTTCGAGAATCAAGGTTTGTATGTTTCTGGTTGAGCTGGTCCGAAGATTTGATGTTGTAGACGTCAGTCGATGATGGTTCAGACCTAAGTGGGGGAGAACGGGTTATTCTGATTATAGGACCATCGACCGGTCCAATCTTATAGTTTCAGCATAATGGGTGAGAGGAATTTGCGATTCAGGTCGGCTAGGTCACGGTTCGGGTTATTACGACATAGGGGAAGGAAGTGGGCTACCATCAAAGTGTTCGTGGTTATAAAGTTTCTCATTGTGTTTCTCAAGGATCTGTCGGAGTCTTCCGTGGTCGCAAAATATTTAAGGTTTGGCCAGATCGGGGGTGCAGAGCAAGTTACCGTTAGGTGTATTCTTCAAGAGAGCATGTGCTATCCTCATAGCAGGAAGCTGATGGGTAAGAAAGTTGTTGTGGTTAGTAGTTCCTTTTCGAAGCTCCAGGGATCTTGATATATGAGCGTTGAGTCGCTTAAATTATGCATCAGTTATAGGAAACATGGGTGGCCCACGACATGATTTAGTTATCTTGGGTTGAGATGGGAATGGTGGATCGGTATCAGAGTTCGGTAGGAGTATTTTTGCGTGGACTTTGTCCAGAATGTGTGGGATCAACAGACTTAATTTTTGGTCCAATTCTGATCGTTGGTTATTTCGTTCTCCTTTATTAGCTAAGGATATCTGAAGGCTTCAAGTTGTATTAGTTGAAGTTGAAATTTATGCATCAACCTTAGTCAAGTTCTAGAAAGTATGTATCTTGGTCTTTATATAAGTGTTCTCTCGATTGCTTGGTTAAGGAATGGTTGTTCCTAGTGGGTTTGATTTGGCAGTTGGCCTTAGTTATTGGAAGTTCGGATATCGGAGCCGCGTTGATCAATTTCCAGGTGTAATCGTGTTTTGCAAGTCCGATTGTTGGGCAAGTCGCGCCGACTAAGTTGGTATTGGGATTGATTTGACCAGGCTTTTGGCAACATTTCTGGTTAATTTTGGAATCATTTCTGAAACTGAAAGCTTTTTTTTCTCTTTTATGCATTCGTGGGTTCTGTTCAGCTTCATCAAGGTGCGAGATCTTGTTGTGATTATTAGAAGAATGTGTCTAATAGTGGTTGAGGTTCGACATTTCGTTCGATTCACTGGTACGTCACCTCTTGGGTAAGGTCACGATTAAGCAGGAACATGGTCGGCCTGAGGTGTGTTATGTTTTCTCATGGAGAGTGTGAAATGTTGTGCTTTCAGTTTGGAACGAGCGTTTAGTTGCCTATCTTGTTTCTATTTGTGTGCGGTCACGTTCTGTTTGACAATGCGTCGGTACCAAAGGATCGTGGAAGGTTGTGTGCAGGGTCGGCCTAGAGAGGGGGCAAAGTGGGCAGCTGTTCCGGACCTAACGACGGTTTGGGAAACTAATATATATATATATATATATATATATATATATATATATATATATATATATGCACTAAAATATCATAAACCTGTTGTAGGCGAGATGGTGAAGCTGCTTGTTTGGATTTTTGAAGGTTGCACGTTCAAGTCTTTCTATAGACTCTATGACCGTCATGCGCAACTTAAATAAATATTTCTGCAGTTTATGTCTATTCCACTTGGCTTATAGGTACCATGCTTTTTGAAGAATAGATTTGTAGTTTGATTCTTGTTAAGTAAAAAGATTTCTTTTACTTTAATTACTATCAAGTTTTAAACAAATTATATATCATTTCCACAAATTAAATTTGTATATTTGAATTTTATTTGTTTGGAATAATTTATTTTTAGTTAAAATACCTGATTTCAAACTTTAGCATTAAATTTAGACAAAATTGCAAAAATGGTCCCTGTGGTATAGGGGTGAGCGTTTGGACCGGTGGACCTAACCGGACCGGACCGGACCATTTTTTTGGACACCCGGGCCGGTTCTCGGTTCTAAATTTCCATCAAAATTGGTCCGGTTTTTTTCCCAGTTCGGTCCGGTTTTTACCGGGTTTAGAACCGGTTGGACCCGATTTAAAAAAAAAAAAACAATAGTCGGCTTTGTTGCTTTGAGACTTTGACGCCTTAGAGTCTAAGGCTTAGCCGAGTTGACGGTCCCTTTCCCATAACTACGTTGCGTACCAAGTACCAGATGCAAAGAAAGATCGACTTCGATCATTGAAATCCTAGTGTCGGATGTAAAGAAAGATCGACTTCTCTCAAGTCTCAACCTCGCAACGATCTTAACGATATCAACTTCGATCAAGACTTTGACGCCTTACAGGTTTTGTTCCTTCTCAGTTCTCTCAACGATCTCAACCTTCTCGGCTTCTCCCTCTCTCAAGTTTCGATTTAAGTGAAAATCGATTTCTGTGAAACTCAAGTGTCGATTTAGAAGTAATGGAATCAAAAATTCGGAATGCTAATTGGATTGGAGTTGATGATGATTAAACTCAAGTAAGGGTTACGATTTCTGTGAAACTCAAGTGTCGATTTAGAAGTAATGGAATCCAAACCTCGACTTTTTTGGTTTCATGGTCCTTTTGGCATAGTTTGTATGTGTAAATGGTTCACCGACTTAACTCTCGTTAAACTGTTGCTGTTAACCCCCTCATGTGCCTCCCATGTGAGGGTATTTTTGTCTTTTCAACTTTTAGGGGCCATTTTTGCAGATGGAAAAAATCATATACCCTTTAAATGTTCCTCACCGTTGCTATCTTCCCCAACGTCTCTTTTCTTCCCCTTCTTCTTCTTGAGTTCGTACAATAACAATGGTGGTTTGTTTTTGTGGAAAACTTGTTGTGGTAAAAACTTCATGGACCCCACTGAATCCTGGAAGGAGATTTTTTGCATGCCCTATGAACGATTCTGTCTGTGGGTTTATTGAGTGGCTTGACACGCCGATGCGTGCTAGGGCTAAAGCCATCATACCTGGTTTGCTAAGAAATTTGAACTTAATGCAGGAACGGTGCAATCAGTTGGTTAGAAGTATCAACATGCTAGAGGAACAGTGCAATTGACTGATAAGTAAGAACAACATCTTGGTGTCAAATTGCAATGCATTGAAGTATGAATCTTTGAAGCTAAAAATCTATCTATTTGGAAGTTTTTTTTTTTTTTTGTGATTGTTATCTTTGGTATTTGGTTTGTATAGGGGTTAGGATTAGACAAATGGGGGGGGGGGATTGTTGATCAAGGGATGAAGGGTATTAGTAGAAAATGGGGTTCTTTTGTTGTAAGTTGATTTGATTATGTTTGTAATGAATTTAGTTGTTAATGATATATATGGTAGGTATGAAAGTATGATATATATGTAATGAAAAAGTTTGTATACCATATATGGTATCAAAGTATGACCAAACTGTATAAAAATAAGCACATTAATAGATCAAAAGTACATTACCAAAATATTTATCAGAATTTAACCAAAATGCACATTTCATTAACCACATCAGTAGAACCAAAATACCATACCAAATTAAGCATAAATGTGTCATTCCACCATACATAAGCAAATCATGAAATCATACCTAATAGTCTAAACATAACAACCAAAATACAATCTAAGTGTCATTGCACCATACGTATAGGTCCTAAATACTTTTAAATATAAGTTGTTGTAAACTCATAAATTTTAGGTGGGATCCACATTTGCATTATGAAGCCTGGCATATATATATATATATATATATATATATATATATATATATATATATATATATATATATATATAGGGTTAGGTTATTTTGTTTTTACTAACTATTGTGTGCCAGAATGCACAGATCTGGACCATCAGATGGAATATAATCAAAGGTCATGATCTGAGGGTCTATGATAGTAGAATATGATAACATGTACCATATAATAACACAAATTTCAACATAAGGGCATTTTAGTCAATTAACCTATATTAAAAAAAGGAAATTTTCAGATTTTTAGGGATGATTAATTCCTTTATTTTTTAAAAATCTGAATATTTTAAATTAATTCAAATTTAAAAATCCGATTTTATTCTGTCAGAATGATAGAATGCCAACCATAAACTAGTAAATGTATTTTTCGATTTTATTTTGTTAGAATGGCAGGATGCCAACCATAAACTAGTAAATACATTCTGAAAGAATACACAAATCAATTCTTGAACTAATAATATAACAATAATTACATTGTATGATTGTGATTCATTGAATAATAACAACATTCTGAAAGAAAAAATAAAAAAAAACACCAAAATCTAACAAAAACACTAATCTATTCTGAAAGAATATTATTTTTAAGCAACACTTTATACATTGTAGCATAACACATTCTGGTATAATACACTCTCGTTCTATATGTTTTCTTCTTTTACCACATCAATGTTAGCCTCTTCAAAACCTAAATCCACAAAGAAAAGATAATCAATTTTCAAAAATTAAACAATTCAATGCATTATAATAGAATACAACAATAAATATTCTTACATAATAAACTATTCTTGCAGAATGGTTTTGAATATTCTTAAAGAATTTGTAACATATTCTATCGGAAACGATATAATAGAGAATGGTAATTACCGGATTTAGTTTGAAGAAGAGTTCCAAAGCCAGGGTAGAGAGGGTAAATATTGGATTCAAGTTGGAAAGGCTTGGTGGGGGAGGGACTAAACTTGTTAAAAAGGATGAAAGTTTGATATGGAGCACGAGACTTGAACCCGATGATCTTCCCTCCCGTTTTAAGGAAACAACTCCCATACCCTAACCCTAACTCGTCTTCTCTCTAGCCGCCACCATCCATTCGGAGTTTACCCAGCCGCCATCTTCACCCCTCTTACTTCCTCTGCCGCTGCCAGCCTTTTGCCTCCACCACCGGTGTTGCGAAGCTGCTGTTGAAGACGTGAAACGCCACCCCCTTCACACTCGTGTTTCGACCGGCAAGGCCACCGACAACCTCTTGATGCTCTGACGACGAATAAGACCGATATTGCGGCCGTTGCTGCTGCTCTGAGTCGCTACTCTCCTTCTACTTATTCTTCCACCATTCTTAGCTGCGTAAGGCAGCTGCCGACGCTGTTCCAGTTTTCCTTCTTCTCCTGTTTCCTCTCCGTAGCAAGAAACCGGCATCCGCTGCCTGCCGCCTCGGAGGTTGATGAGCTCGTGGTGTTTCCGTTATCACCGGAGCACGGTGACGAGTTCAAGGCTTGTATTCCGACAGGGGTGCGCTGTGTGGGTCATTTCACGAATAGAAGCGTGTTTCAGATCATGTTTGCGTGTGGATGCTTGACTGGAAATCATGGGGTTGGAGTTGTGATTAATCGGTGGTGGTGTTATATGAAACTGATAACCTAAATTAGTGGGATATTGATTGATTTTGTTTTCTTTTACCATAATTAATTATAGTGTAGATTACTCTTATACCCTTTTATTATTTATTAGTGATTTAATTATTTATTGAATTCTCATTGGTGCATTTAGGCACACAATACTTGCTAAAAACATTTGAACCTAGCTCTCTCTCTCTCTCTCTCTCTCTATATATATATATATATATATATATATATATATATATATATATAGGGCTAAGTTAATGTGTTTATTACATTTATTGTGTGCTAGAATGCACCAATAGAAATTTAGTAAAATTAAATAATTATTTATTTAAATAAAGATAGAAATTAAATGATTTTCATAATTGTATGTATATTAAATGATATCCATAATTATAATTCCCTTTCTATGTAAACTAATTGAATTCGTCATTAATGTCAGCAATAACATTCTTTCAGAATGAATTCGCATCTAGGTTTTTATGTATGAGTTTGTCACACCCCCAAACCGGAACAACGGAAACGTTCGGGGGCGGAGGACGTCATGCTCAATGTCACAACAAATGTAGAATAGTAAAACAAGCAACCACAACCATTGTATAAATATTAAAGCATTTACATGTATTTGATTCACAAAAGATTTACTCCAAAAGTAAATAACAAAACAAAGACATGAAGCTATATGCTCCATCTTCTGAATCCCTGAGCGCGTACCTGTCTACTAGTTTCCTGAGAATACAAGTTATTTTGAAAGAGTAGATCAACATTTAAGCTGGTGAGTTCATAAGTATTTAGTTATAAAATGTATACTATAAGTTCTTTAGAAAAGTTCGCCTGTTCCTCCAGAAAATCCTATATTTTCTTATGTGATGAATGATAAGTAAAATGACTCTACAATTCCTTCTATGAGTACTTAATGAATACAAGTTATATAAAATCCAGATCAAACGGACCACCGATTGTGTGAATCTGCCCTAAGCCCACAACCAAACAAGGAACAGGAAATGAGGCGGAAGTCACACATCCCATTGTTTGTTAGATCTTCATTGTATATAACCCTGACGTATTCACTAGGTGCTTACGGAGTTAACTGTAATAGTTCTTTTATATTTGAAGAAAACATTTCTTAAGAAAATCATATATTTCCTTTAGGAAAAATGGTAACCATAATAGTTCCTTCTATAATCACTTAGTTTATACTCGCTATATATAATCTAATATCGAACGGACAGTTAAATGTGTGAATCTGCCCTAAGCCCACAACCAAACAAGGAAGAGGAAGTAAGGCGGGAAGCACACATTCCACTGCCTATCGGATATTAATTATATATAACCCTGATTTATAAACTAAAGAATTATAGAATTAACCATTTAAGGTCCTTTATGTTCTACTGGTTTAATAATACGAATTAAACCTTTTACAGATAAGTTTCTAGTTTCACCTACTTAATGTTCTATCCGAAAAGTATGTTTTTGTACTAGAAAGTGGTATGATGCGTTTGTATGCTATGACCTGACCCATACCTGTTACTCCCTATGATTACTTGGTGTATACGAGTTATATATATAACTAAGATCGAATAGATAGTAGACTGTGTAAATCTGCTCTAAGCCCATAACCAAACAAGAAACAGGAAATGAAGCGGAAAGCACACATCCTACTGTCTGTCGGATCCGATTAATATATAACCCTAATGTATTTACCGAGGAATCATAAAGTTAGCATTATAGGTGCCTTTCAAACTGTATGTTCATGTTAACTAGAAAATAGTTTGCATTTTTCAATGTGAGAATATCACTACATGAATGTAATGGAAAAATGAAAGTGTACAGTAGTGTTGTATAAAATAACTATTAAAGCACTAACTAACTTAAAACCAAGTTGTTAATTAAGGTTAAAATGTGATGTGGTTATAACCATGCTGATTGACTAGTATTTAACACGACGACCTGCTGGCGTCGAAACATGTGTGACATTTGTCACCCCTTGGCCTGCCGGCTAAACTGTAGCGAATAGTCGGGATGTGGGATTGTCAGTCCCATATAGATCTATACACACAATGCCCGCTCTCCCTCCAGGAGACTCTGGTTACAAAACGCGACATAACAAGTATATTGCTATGTCGTGAAGTAGTGGTTTCACATTATTGTTATCTTGTTCTAGTTATAGTATGTTTGTTCCTTTCTGTTCTTGTTATAGTATGCATGTTCCTTTATGTTCTTGTTATAGTATGTTTTGTAATGTATAGCAATAGTATGAATGTACTGACTCATGTATGTTTCTCTGTTCTAGAAATAGTATGTAATGAACCTCTAAACTATACCTATTATAGTTTACTAGTACGTCTATTTGAACTGCTACTGATTTGTAGAAAATACTCAATTAGCAACTGAGCTAAGCATGTACTTTAAAATAGGGTTGTATAAACAACAATCTAACATCTTTTAAAAGAGCTTTTGAATAGATTGAATAACTTATTAAAAACATAAGAATTCCTTTTGTGTGATGGTTATCATAGGTAAATATTAACATAATATAATTATGCTCAACTTGTATTCCCCCCCCCCCCTTAAAAGCATTTAAAAGATAGATTATAGGGGTATGAACTCACCTTATGTGGATGATTTAATTGAAGATTGGAATAAGGATGATAGGTTCCACGAACGAAGTCCCAAGACACAAATGAGTCCTCATTAGCATATTATTACACATATATGCATATAGTTAGTGAATATAACTACAAAGGTGCTTAGGAAACAACTAAGGATGCAAGGATAACTCACCAAAAGAGTGCTAGAAACAAGTTAGGAGGCTGAAATGGTGTTCACGGCCCTAAGGAGTGTTCACGGCCCAAGAACACATGAGTGTTCACGGCCCTATGGGTGGTTCACGACCCTATGGTGTGTTCACGACCCAAAGATGTGAAGAACCCTTGAATATCTTGTGGATTGGTGAGTGTTTGAAGGCCCTTTTGTGGTATACCAAAGAGATGTAAAAGAAAAGGGGTGTTTAAGGGAAGAAGAGGGTGTTCTTGAGGATGATACTTGAGAGAGAACTCAAGTTCACGGTTGGAAGAAAAATAAATGAAGGAAAATGAAGCAATCTCATACTTAAAGGGAAGATATCACGGCCAAGAGAGGGTTCACGGTCGTGAACAAGGTTTGCGGCCGTGAACCTCATATGTTGGGTTTTCTGGTTCGGGTGCAACCTTCTGATCTTGAGCTAGTACTTCATAACACACAATCCTTAAACGTACAAGGCTTAGAAACCTATATATGACCCTTAACACAGTAAAAAAGATAACATAAACAATTCTGACTTTTGATTGATTTGATTGACTTTACAAGATAGAGATTTACGGGTTGTCACATCATCCCCCCGTTAGAGAGAATTTCGTCCCGAAATTAGCTTTCTGAGCGCGACTTCAGGGGTTGTGTTCCTCTGAATGGCAGAATACCCACTCGTAGACCTGGGCAACTTTGCCCTGAAGTTCATGATTGGATTCATACCTGGTCCATCTATCAGTACCTCGTGCATACAAGTCGTATATACTTAAGATTAGTAAGATGGTCGGATGCGCGACTCTGCCCCAGGTCCACAACCAAACAAGGAACAGGAGATAGGGCGGAAACACATATTCTTAATCCACAGAATCTTAATTATATACTACTCTCGCGTATACACTTAGTAGTGATAGGTTAACCATATTTGTCCTTAGCCTCTGTGATTGAACTTGACCTGTTGGACGTGTGGTAGTTTCTGGAAGGTTTGTTGAGTATACTTCGGAAAGGTTTTGGAGGGCAAGGTACTCCTCGCATGAGTACTTCAGAGTCTAGGATATGAGAGAGTCGATTATGAGGTCTGTGTCGGGTTGTCGTTACGAGTGATGAGGGTTCCGTTAATCTGTCAGTTAAGACGATGGGTTTTCGAAACACATGAACTTAGTATGGTGAGAACCACGCCAATCCACGACGAATGATGATGACAGACTCTTTATAGAAACAAATGTTAGGCCGATTTGAAAGAAACGTTTGTTATACGATGGTGTATCCCGAGTGTGCTCGACAATGTATTCTGTATAGGAAAACGAAGCAATCTCATACTTAAAGGGAAGAGATCACAACCAAGAGAGGGTTCACGACCGTGAACCTCATATGTTGGGTTTTCTGGTTCGGGTGCAGCCTTCTGATCTC